>NW_019478880.1:0-1093 GCF_002814215.2 Seriola lalandi dorsalis | reverse complement strand
CACATATGAAACCAAAAAAAATCATATTTGGATTCAATGCACTTTACCTTTTTCTTTTTTCTTTTTTTTTTTTCTACAAATTTTAAAATGGGCAACCGGCCCTGAAGCCAAGAGCAATATGTAGTGCAGAGGTAAAATCCCGGCCCAAAAACACTAGCACTGATGTAGGCTATAAAAACTAAAATATAAAAAGGAGGAAAGGAACATGACAGAACTTTTTGCAAAGCGCTGGTTTGGCACTGCCTCTGTTGAGCTCTTAGTCGTCTTACAGTCTGTAATAATGACTGAAACAGATGCAGTTGTTCAATTTGATTAAAAGTTAATGGCTACTTATGCAAAGATCAAACAAGAGATGGGTGGCTTTCTTAATGAACAGCTAAAAGCTAAGAGCGCATGACCAGGCATTGGCAGGGTTTTTTGATGCTGCATCAGCACTGTCTTATAAAAATAAAATTTTAAAAAAGAGGAGGAAGCAGAAGCCAGTCCTGCAACATCATTTAACTGAAACATCCATTTACATCAACCATCTGAACATTTCAATTGAGCACTATTTAGGCAATTTTGGTAATTCTCAGTGTTTTCATTGGAGGTTTTCTTGAATGCAAATCCAAAATGTGAATCTGCTGGATAGGACGTGCTTAATAGCCAACAGTAAAAAAGATGGCCGCAGATGTGAAAGCCTGTGTTAATGTTAGCTAGGGAACTGTTGAGAATGTTTACTTAGTCTTCCATGAAGATACCTGGCAATGAATGCAACCTGCATAAGAGAGGACAACCATCAAACCAAATCCTATCAGTTAGTCCTCAAGTCTAGTGAGAAGAATAAATCCCTTCAAGGGAGACAGAGATAACACATTCACATATCGACACCCTCTTAAAATAATGGCCTAAGTCATTTTTTCAGGTTTTTCAGGAAACACAAAAAACTCAACAAAAGAGTCACACTTTTGACAAAGGCCATTATACAACCGGGGGTAGAATTGCATGTTCCCCTCAACTGAGGATTCAGGCGATTTTACCAGAGGTGGCCAGCATCATGAGGGGGTGATTTAGGCAAAAAAAACATTTTTGTCAAAACATGACTTAGGCCATT
>NW_019478879.1:0-1027 GCF_002814215.2 Seriola lalandi dorsalis | reverse complement strand
GGAAGGAAGGAATGAAAAGACAGATGGATAGTTGAAAGGAAAGATGGATGGAAGGAAGAGAGGAAGGTTGGATGGAAAGAAGGAAATATAGATGTTTGGAAGGAAAGAAGGAAAGGGGAATGGTAAAAGGAAAGAGCAAAAGATGTATTGCCATGGTATATAGAAGGAAAGAAGGGAGAACAGATAAACAGATAGAAGGAGAAAAGAAAAGGTGGATGGAAAAGGAAACTGAGGAAGAAGAGGACGAGATAAAGAAAAGGACAGATAAATACTAGCTAGATAGCAAAGTAACGTAGCTAACTAACTATGGTCTGTCTAGCTAGCTAAATAGATAAACTACTCTGACACTAAAAATGCATTAAAGACAGGTTGTATACATTTGTTATCCTCATATATTCAGATTAAGTTTTTAAATGATTTAATCAGGCAAACAAGTTAATTATCCTGTTTCTATCTTTGAGCTTTGAGTTTTGGACTGTTGGTTAGACACAACAGAATATTTAAAGACACCACTGTGTGTCTTCTGAGTCTTTGGTGGAAGGTGGACGGTTTAACTGAGCACAGAGAGTCTGGATCTCACACACTCACAATAATCATTCCCATACTCTACTGGGAAAACGAACTAATACCCAGGATTTCACAGTACTCATCACACAAACACACACACGCGCATGCAGTTACATATTTCACTTACCCACAACCATTCTTTCCCCTCACACACACACACACACACACACACACACACACACACACACTTGATGACACATAAGCAAGCAATCACACAAACTCCTATTACATGGTAAAAGTATACTCACAGAGGCACATAAATATGCAGACCTCAGGAAGTTTTTCCAACACCAAATGTCAACATGCAAAAAAACAGGCTACCACTTATCCCCGGCCCGAAAGATAAACTACATACACGCTACGGCATTCATGCATGCTAATACACACTTTTGTAGCTTTACATATCTGCAGCCTGCTGCTCCTTGTGTGTTCCTGCATCGTAGGGGAGGGGGGTGGGGGG
>NW_019478878.1:0-1027 GCF_002814215.2 Seriola lalandi dorsalis | reverse complement strand
TGCATGTCTTATATATCTGTCATTCGTTGTGTGCCTCCTCTGATTGTACGCCTCTCTAGTCTTGTTAGTGAATCAAACATCAAAAGGCATTAGGATATCAAACACACCACTCACATACATGCAAACATGCACTGCCACATGCGCACACACGCACACACACACACACACACACACACACACGATATGAATGAGCTCATTAGTGGGAAATGGTACAGAGAGCAATGTCAGCAATCTCCAAGCGAGCTCATTGGATTAAGAGATAGAGTGATTTTTGATGATGAGATGTGTAGGTGATTATGGAGATGATGCTGTTCTCTATGTACCAGTCATGATAGGAAGTACTTCTCCTGGGTATTTTAGAGAGCAATATGGGTTGTGATATGGATTGCAATAGATAATATTATGCAACAGTTTCAAACAAACAGAGCCATCATAGAGAGAGGGCACACACCAGTGGTGAATGAAGTACTCAGACCTTATTGTTGTTACTATATTGTAGTACAGCAATAAATATAACATACAATAAAAATACTCATTACATTACGTTGCTCCATTACAAGATAAAGTCCTGCATCCAAAATTGTACTTAAGTAAAAGTTTTATGTGACTGAGATATTATTATACATTATGCATGACATTATTAGATTGTTAATACTGATGTATCAATGTGTAAGTAAAATTCTAATGTTGTGGCTGGTCATGGTAGAGCTAGGTTTCAGTATTTTATATAAAGCTAGTTTAGTTTATTCCAGGGGTTCCAAACCAAGCGGTCGGCCCCAAGGCATCACAAGCAAAATCTGGGGCTTTATGAGATGATTAATGGGAGAGGAAAGATGAAAATACATCTTAAGCTTCTTTTGTGAAATAATGAATGATTTTACCTAATTTTGGCCTTCAACTATGGTGGCTCCTAAGGACTAAGCACATACAAGAGAGAAAACACATAAGCATTAAGGGAAACGGATGCAGAATCGAGAAATGCAACAAATATGAGAACACAAGTTGGCCTCCGTTTATCACTCCTGTA
>NW_019478877.1:0-1027 GCF_002814215.2 Seriola lalandi dorsalis | reverse complement strand
TATTCTAAATGATTGTTTGTAGTTCTAAAGTTACGCTCTGTGTATGCATGTTTAGCTTCGTTGAAATCTTCAGTTTGAATGTTTATGATAAATCTAAATGTTGTTGCTGGTGATATTTGCTCTTTGAATTACAAATCATGCAGCTTTTCAGGCTGCTGCCGCTTCATCCTGTCGCCATGGTTTCGATGACAGATTGATGTTTTAGTCTGCTGATGTGCTTTTTCTAAAATGATTGTACTGAAGTTCTTGTAGCTCCCACATTTTTCACTTCACACATACAATTTAGCCACAAAATCACCAGCACTGTTCATGTGAGAAGTAGTTTGTTTGTTTCTTTTTTAATACATTCATTTTAAATGTAATTTTTTCTTTCTTAGACTACTGTAGCTCATAAAATATAAAGTATTCAATCTCATCAGATGTGATACTCCAGTATAAAATAAAATGAAAGGATGACTTCCTGGAATCATACAGCCTATTAGAATGCATGCTCTTTCTATCGTTGCCTTGACAACCACTCATGCGCTGGCTTGTCTAGCCAGGCTTTTGTTTCAAGTGTTTTAACATCCGGTTTAATGCAGCTGTGTGAAGAATGCAGTTTACGGGCGTCAGCTACTGAGGCTGGTCTGTGGGTAAATGCAGATTTAATGACAACTGGAAAGAAGAGGAGAAATGTGCAGTTCCAACACTCAACAGACCGGCACAAGCACCGGGTGAGGACTGAAGACGCAAACAAATCCAGAGGGAGCACACAGACTAAGTTCACTGCAACATTAAGGTTCTGCGACTCTCTGACCTCTAACCTGTGCCACACACTCAAACAACGCAAAAAAAGTATTTGGATCTTTGTCATCGAATTTAGGCAGAAGACGCAACTGAAAAAATAAATATCATCCAACTTTTAAATGTATTTTAAACATATTTCATTGAAGAAAAAACTTCTGAAACACAGTGTAGAACACACACAACACAACTTGCTTTCAACAAAAATCAAAACTACTGTGAAAACATTAACACATACATTTTT
>NW_019478876.1:0-1027 GCF_002814215.2 Seriola lalandi dorsalis | reverse complement strand
TGAGGCCCAACGTAGTCATATGGTCTGAGGAGGCATCACGATTGAACTGACAGTCCCGTGGGAAGATGGATGCGAAGACACCTCAGATAGGAAGGCCACCAAGTACCAGAACCTGGTCCAACACTGCAGGGACAAAGGCCAGACTATTTCCAGTTGAGGTTGGTTGCAGGACTTTTTCCAGTGCTCACAACTCTGGGAATAGCAGGAAAGATTTGAAAAAGGCACACACCTGCCTATATATAAGGTCTCACAGCTGACAATGCACAGAGGAAAAACCAAGCCATGAAGTGGAAGGAGCTGCCTGCAGAGCTCAGAGACAGGACTGTGTCGAGGCACAGCTCTGGGGAAGGCTACAAAAACATTTCTGCTGCATCGAAGGTTCCCAAGAGTGCGTTACAACCAGGACTCTTCCTAGAGCTGGCTGCCAGGCCGAACTGAGCACTGATTGGGCCTGTAAGGTTTTCATTAAATACATTCTGTCAACTTTTTGATGCAAACTAGTTTCCCATCAAATTAAACTGCATTACACTGAACTGTTAAATGCTAGCGTACAAGCCAAATACTTGTAATTTCTTAATAAAAACTGAGAGTAACATGCTCTAATAAATATTTTGACTTTTTTAAGTATTATGTATTAATATAGGGGATTTATTTTTTTATACAATATTTGAGCGAACAGCACAGTATCATCATAAAACCAGACTTGAGACATCTGCATCTGTCATCTTGTTTGTCTGTGATGTCATTCTTCTGCCTCCTGAGGAAATTTTGCCCTTGGGCGACAAATAAAAAGTTTTCTGAACTGGATTACCTGCAGTGGCGATAACCACATGGGGTCCTGTTCCATAGCTTAGGGACACAATCTTCTTTCCACACAAGACATCAATCCTGCGCGGCTCAATAGTGCTTTGAAGGTCTCCGAGCCCTAAACAGCCGCTGCAGTTTGTGCCCAGAGCAAAGACCTGCAAATACCAAACATCACCACTGAAATGCTCCTGATATTAATAAATGATTCATAAACGCAACA
>NW_019478875.1:0-1027 GCF_002814215.2 Seriola lalandi dorsalis | reverse complement strand
TAATACATTAGCCCTAAAAGATTAGCCCTTGGAAGTGAGGACTTTTTTGACCATAAAAAGATTAGAATAATAATTTCTCCCTGAAGTCCAGCATCAGTTGGACTCTAGTATTCACTGTCACTGTTATCATTTGAAGCTATAAGCTATCACATTTTTACATTTTCTGTTCTGTTGCTGTCTACAATCAGTTGAATTGATTTTGATTCAACATACACTTTGCTCAGGTTTTTACATTTGAGGCAAACCCTCAGTGATATGTTTCATGTGTCTCTGCAACAACAGCCCTGTGTTTGGAGTAAACAGAAGAAGAACTGGGTAGTTACCAACAATAGACCACCACCACACTAGAAAAAAAACAACTCAAAATCTTCAGAAATGGCTAAAAACTATTTACAACATGCACACCCCAGGCAATGCTAAATTATGTCAATGATTAGAGATACATAAGTATTCAGACCCTTTACTTGGTAGTTAGGTGAAGCACCTTTGGCAGCAATTACAGCCTAAAGTCTTCTTGGTTATGATGCCACAAACGTTGCACACCCAAATTTAGGGATTTTTCTGCCATTCTCCTCTGCAGTTCCTCTTAAGCTGTGTCAAGCTGGATGGGGATTTTCAGTACACGGCCATTTTCAGGTTTCTCCAGAGATGTGAGGGCTCTGGTTGGGCCACTCAAGGATATTCACAGAGTTGTCCCTGAGCCAATCCTGTATTGTCTTGGCTGTGTGCTTCAGGTCATTGTCCTGTTGGAAGGTAAACCTTTGGACCAGTCTGAGGTCCTGAGTGCTCTGGATCAGGCTGTCATTAAGGATATCTCTGTACTTTGCACTGTTCACTTTCTCTCAACCCTGACCAGTCTCCCTGTCCCTGCTGCTGAAAAACACCCCAACAACCTGATGCTGACACCACCATGCTTCACTGTTGGGATGGCATTGGTCAGGTGATGAGCGGTGCCTGGCTCCCTCCAGACATGACGCTTAGAACTGAGGCCAAACATTTCAATCTTGATTTCATCAGACAAGAGAAT
>NW_019478874.1:0-1027 GCF_002814215.2 Seriola lalandi dorsalis | reverse complement strand
TTTTTTTTTTTTTTTTTTTTTTTAAATCTCTCCTTACCTTCTGGTCGATCGTCAAAGTCCTCGTCCTCCTCCTCGGAGCCCACTGAATACTCGGACTGGTTATCTGAAATGTCAGCATGCCACTCTGAAACAGCACATGGTGGTCTGTCAATAGGCCAGGCCCATTCATGTCCACTGTGCAGGCCATAACTCAAACAGGAGACATCTCATCTAAAATCCTACAATTTCTACAAGGATCATGTGATAAAAACAACAAATCTTTATAATAAATAATAAATCCTGAGTTTTACCTTTGTTCTACTGCAGCAATAATTCTTAGGATCAAGTGAAAGCGGTTTCCTTTTTAAATCCCGGGCTTCCCAAAAGAATCTTAAGCTCCTCCTAACATGATCCTAATATGAAGGTGTCAGTGACATAAAAGCTTATGTGAGCTTACCTTGGTCTTCCTGCGCAGCGTCGTTGTAGTTCACAGGCTTGCGGTTCCTCTTGCCTTTACCCAGTTTGCTCGCGAGGTCTTCCTGTTGCTGCTCGTAGTGATGCCGCAACAGTTTCTCCCAATAATCCGGATCCACGTTCTCCTCCTGTTTGATGATCTCCCGCTCGATCTCCTCGATCTGGAGCGACAGACGAGGAACGCGAAAGTTTAGAAAGGTTGGGGGTTATGTGGCTGACCGGTTAGGACAGGGTTATCTGAGTGCGTCCTTTCAAAGAGACACACTCACATTCTTTAAACAACAAAAAACAAAAACAACAAATAAAACAGTGGCAGTGGCCATGGGGAAATTTGCTCACAGGTACTTTCAAAGATTGTCGCAGATGTGCACTTCGGTAAAAAGTGTTTGGCCTTGGATCAGCGATTAAAGACTTTAAAATGATCACACTTTCATCTGCATCATACTGCAGCAAGATATTTGCAGACTTCTGTGCAAAGATCTCATGTCCTAGATATTTAGATGAATCTAATCGTTCGTGGTTACTTGTTATGAAACTACAATGATCATTTATTACACCCACTCCTCTGACCTGT
>NW_019478873.1:0-1027 GCF_002814215.2 Seriola lalandi dorsalis | reverse complement strand
TATCTATCTATCTATCTATCTATCTATCTATCTATCTATCTATCTATCTATCTATCTATCTATCTATGTGTGGCAAAATAGGAAGTTGTTCTAGCAATTTGGAAAATCAACTTCTCCATCAAATTTTACTAAAAGTATTTTATAGCCTTCATCAAACTCTAATCTGCTTCTCCTACTTAAACTCTCTGGGATTTTATTAGCCATGATTGTGCAACTTAAATCTTATTTCCAAGGAACTGAGTGACCTTTAAATTTTGCTTCCTGTTTTAAAAGTAGGGCGGTTAAAGGTTGACAACCTATGTAAAACTCAACTATGAAGTCTATAATCCTCAGTAGTACATTATTACAAAACTCTAAACTGAACTGCCATTACTGGTATGCATCTTTTGTGTAGATTGGCAACCGTAAGCTTCTGCTGAAAACTAATAGCACAATGAATAATCTGTCAGTTACACAGTGTTATAGTCAGCATTCATCACTCTCTTTTTTTTCCTATTCTGTCCATATTTCTCTCTCTCTCTCTCTCTCTCTCTCTCTCCTCTATGTATCTATCTCCAACATTCAATCACAGTCGTAGTGTTTATGCTTTGGTATTGACTGTATGAACGGGGGCCAATGTCGGTTGCAGTGGTTGATTACAGTACATACAGGAAGTACTTGGAGCAGTAGGGATAGAGGAGGCAGGACGGATCGGCTATAGGGGATCAAACCACTGTCTAAACACTATAATAAAAAAAGAGCATGGGTAAATTCTGATCCTTCTCTATAATATAATAAGTGCTTGGTTTATAGAGGACAGAAAGCATTAAGATCTAGCATTAAGTGGTCCCACCTAAATAAATCTGACATGGTAGTATTTACTGTCGCTGCTCTGCCTGCTCAGATCACCAAGCGGCTGTCAGTTCAGATCTTGCAGTCAAGTACAGCTATCATATAGATGGGGTTCTTCAGCATTATCAGAGGGGTAGAGGTGCTTTGGTAGCCAGTCACAAAACTGCAGCAAAACTGTTGTAATCACCATAGATTT
>NW_019478872.1:0-1027 GCF_002814215.2 Seriola lalandi dorsalis | reverse complement strand
CTCCGTGTATGTGTGCGCGCGTGCGTGTGTTGGTGGCGGAGGGGAGCGCATGTTTGTCTGTCTGTGTGACAGAGTGAGGGGACGTGATGAAGAGACAAAAAAAGGATGAGAAATTGATTGCAGCGATGGGAGCAGGAGGTGGATACCAGAATTACTGTCAGCCTAATTTGCATAACATGTGCAGACGCAAACACACACACACACACACACACACACACACACACACACACACACACACACACACATACTTCACATCTTTTCTCACTCTCAAACAGGCATGGAAGGACACACAACCTTCAGACCTAATGATAGAATTCACCTTCGTATAAAGGAAATGTCACCAAGGGATGCATTAGTACATTGACAGGCTTTCACAATCGCTCCAGTGTTATTGCCATTAATGGGATAACTGCAAAACAGTGTTTGTTTGAGTACCGCTCTATAGAATAATAAAGAAGAAGAATAAACTATGAATCACAATGATGCAGTGTACTTAATACTCATAGACAGTGATGTCTTTCCATTCATATAGCGTCTGTTTCACCTGCTGAGATTTTGAGATTTCTGCTGCCACTCCAAAACAATGGTGTTGAATGGAAATGTGCCTGTGATGCTGGAGGCACTGAAAAATGATATTTGAAAAATCTGACAGCATTTATCTTCCAGTTACTCAGGATAACCCACAGAACAGTTTTCATCTGCACAACTTTCTAAAGAAAGTGCAAAAAGTGCATCTGAATTCAAGTAGCAGTTCAGCCACCTTATCTGTTGGTCTATCCAATTCTGCTTTTGAAGCTAGGTGTTTTGTGTATGTCAGGAGGGGGTGAAAATATATTTCATCTAGCTTGGAAATCTGTTGAGTCAAAGACAGTAGTTTTTTTCTTTCTTTCTCTCTTTGTCTTTTATTCTCTGTCAGAAACTTTGCAAGATGTTATCTGACTTCTGGAAATGACTCAAAAAACTTTCTCATTACATTGATGACAAGATATCTAGGATCTTATTCATACTTTGCAAAAAAAAAAAAAAA
>NW_019478871.1:0-1028 GCF_002814215.2 Seriola lalandi dorsalis | reverse complement strand
GAGAGTGTTTAACCCCACAATAACACAACATTATATTTCATATCATGATGTCCTTCTCAAATGTAGTATTACGTACAGCAGAATACAGCATATACAGCACTGTATGTATACTTAATCTGTATTCCCTAAACTGACCAGGTAAAACATACAAATTGAAAATCGCAGATGGTTTTGTAAAATCATTTGTTTCCTTATTTTGGATTATTACAATAGTGCACTTAATAGCATACCATTTTCAATAGATCAATGCCATATATAATACAGTATAACTGTTAAAGTATCTTAATAGATTGATTTCAGAATACCTCATCTTTATTGCTTAGTGCAAAAAGCTTATTCAAAAGTCAAAAGTCCACAGATAACACTGATAAGATCAGCGGCCTGTGAATTTTAGGTAACTTCAGTCTTTCCACAACTTGTGAAATAACCAAAGTCCCTGACTGACTGTCACTTGTTTAGTGATAACCTTTATGTGACCACATATAGGCTGCAGGCTACAGACCACACAGACTACTCATTACTCATTACTTATTTTTTAATATGACAGAACAGTATTACCTTCAGCTTTTCTTTAAAATGTTCATTATATCACATAAAGATCAACACGTCAAATAAGGGTTGCAAAGGAAACGTAAGTCTAACCTCGTCTTCACTATTTTCTTGAACTGCCTTTAAGCCTGCTAAGTTTGTTACTTCTTTGTTAGGTTTGTTTGCTCTTTTAATAAAGGAAATTAAAATCCAAAACGGCAGCATTCGTGGACAAAACCTCTGACCATGTAGTAAATTTTGGTTCTTTTGCTCCTGTTTATTGTGCTTTGGGGGGGATTTTGCTTTAGAAAAAATATCGTTTGTTAAGGATGTTTTTATATATGGTTGTTGAAAAGTAATGCATTACATTTTCACATAGAAACAGGAATAATATGTTTGCTTGATCAATTGAAAAAGCTTGTTGTTTATTCAAAGATTAGATTTGTTTCCTGCATACATATGTGAAAAATTATCATTCTGCTTATTGACTTTTTTTTTTT
>NW_019478870.1:0-1028 GCF_002814215.2 Seriola lalandi dorsalis | reverse complement strand
ACACACACACACACACCTTACCCACCCTAAGCACTGCGTCTGGTGGCATTGACTGTGCTAGTACATTAGCTTCAGTGTTATCTTCAGTGGGAGCCTGTCTGTCTCAGGCCAGCTCAGAGCGGTTTACCTGAATGGCCTTTGTTTTCAGGTGACCCCCCTGAGAGGAGGTCGCAGCCTGGAGCCATTCCACCCCTGGACCTGGCACTCCTCAGGTTTCCTGAAAAAAAAAAAGAAGAGAGGGAAGGGAGAGAAGAGCAGCAGCGAGATGTAAAAAGGGAGGTCAGAGGCTCAGGTGAGCTTAGCGTGTAGCCTGTCAATCAGACATCATAGAGTATAGCTCAGGGGAGGCTCACTTCAGTGCCCCCTATCCTCAACCTCTGGTGCTCCTTTCACCTTTATACGTCTTTCACAGCACATTAAAACATACTCAGATTCAGCCAGAGTTCCACTTTGTCACATTTTCCTTATGCAACTCACGATTATTTATTTATTACAATTTTCATGCCGCTGTTATTTTGTATCCAGGTTGACTATGTGGCCTGAAACTAACCCTTAACGTATAATCGAAGTGTTATACCGGAATTCTTCCATATATTCTTAGTGGTATGTCAATATCAGAGTGCTATGTAGACTTTGGCAGTATATCAAATATAAGATTCTACAATAAATCGTCATTTATTGTAGAATCTTATATTATTATTAGTATTGAAAGTCAGCACTTTCAATACTTTTTCTCATAATGGCAACACACATATAATCTTACTCTGAGTTTTAAAAAATGACAAATTTGCAAAAGCTAAAACAGCAGGAAATGCTAACTAGCAAGTCACACAAACCAAGCTATAATAAGTGTAAAAGCTCAATAAGAATGCGGTCACAACCCTCATGTTTATCTTCCCTGATTGCACAATTAGTTTAGCAGCCAACTACACACACTTGCATTGTCTGGAGATGCCGATCTTAATGGTGTCATTGGCTGATAAAGACGTCTTCGGTCTATTTGAGGGGAGATAACATCACCGGCTGGA
>NW_019478869.1:0-1028 GCF_002814215.2 Seriola lalandi dorsalis | reverse complement strand
GCCGAGCACAAGAGCTCAAACACATGCGCAAATTAAATCGACATCCAAACTCACTCCCATACACAAAGCAATTTAAATGATATTCATTAGAGCGATGACAAGTCCTGATGAGCCTTTCAGTACTGCAGAGAGGAAGGGAGAGAGACTGAGAGACAGTGAGGGGATGGAGGACTCTTTTTTTTCTCTCTCCATCAGCTTTTTGCCAACTCTGTTTCATGGGCACTCAGGCGTGGCGCCCATCAACACACCTCCGCTTAAATAAATGAAGAGATAAAAAAGTACCCATGATGCAAAGAGCTTCCCTGTTCGTCTCAGATACACTCACCTGGCCAGTCCACTTCACTCCCTCGGAAATATAAATTTTCTCGTGCATTGTCTTTCAGTCTCGGCACTGACACTGTCATGTTTCCTGAAAACTTCAAATATAAATCTGGTAATACGTTAGCCAACCTCGCTACCCTGCTTGTGCCACCCATAGGTTCCTACAGAAGATGTAGCCTACATAAAGAAAAGGATGATGCCAAAAAGTTCAAAAAGAGTGTATGTTACCTCTAAATGTGTCAAGTATTTCTAGTTTTTGAATATTTGGTGTTGCGCCACTTTCACTCACTAGAGTGCAGGGCAGGAAGTAAAACAATATGCTCCATTATCCTTCCAAAATATTAAGCTAAATAAAGATGAAGCTTGCAAAATAAGTGTGTTTTAAATTCATGTGATAATTGTGTTGAGATGTGTGTATTATTTCAATATTTTTACAGAAATCTACCATACCGTATGTGTAGTATGATGACAGCAAAAATAAACCCAGAGTTGATAAAAAATATTTAAATCAAAGTGGAAAACACTAACAGACACCAAAGTGCAGCAACGAGTCTGACCAGGAACCACGATTAATACCCACAGGCTAACAAGCACTGAATCTACTGTCTGACTTTGCTAGCTACATGAACAAGTCCCAAAGCTACGGAGCGTCTCATTGGTATTTTTCGGCAGACAGGCTGCATTTCAGCAGGAGAGGGGGAGTGTGA
>NW_019478868.1:0-1028 GCF_002814215.2 Seriola lalandi dorsalis | reverse complement strand
CCAACATAGCTCTTCTGTTTTTTTTTTTTTTAAAGATAATTAGAAGGCTAGCAGGTCTCGCAGCCTTAACAACCAAGTGTCCATCAGTGAACTGTGCTGGAATCTGGCTTCAGGCCTGGCAACCATCATCCAAACAACCAAGCCAAAAACACTTCTGAGAGGACGAGAGGAGTCATCGAAATAGCTCCAGACGCGGGAGAGGGAACAGAAAGCAGCAGCACTCCTGCTCACTCTGCATCTTTTCCATGTGCCCCTTTCAACAATGCAGCTCTTAAAATCCAATGCCCTTTGTTTGTGACAAATCTAATGAGGAAAAGGCAACATATTTTTATTGATGGGACAGTGCAGAGCAGTTAAATTACTGGTTATTTTTCCAGCAAGTGAGAGTCCCCGAAAATAAGCCAATAAAACAGAGAGGCCTGTCTGCAGCTGTGGAAACTGCTTCCTCTTCATGTTTACCTTTCATAAAATGACTCATGCCCTTCTTTGCCTGCAAACTAGACTCAAATTATAGTGGTGGCCCTGAAACAAAATGCATGTTTGGGGGGTTGTGTGTCACAACTAAGTATAAAAATATCCATTATGGTCAGCTGGCAGGTTGACTGTGGTGGATCCCACGCTGTGAGTGTTTCTGGTTTTTGTAACTGACAATAAACAAGGCTGGAGCAGCATGTGTCAGCGAAAAGAACCAAAGCTGAAATCGATTTGAAATGCACCAAGTGCCTCCATATATAAAGGGGAATACATGACTTTGCTTCTATCCTTCTTGCTCTCCTTTTTCTCTGGATCTCCTCTGGACTCACTCCATCCCCCGCATCTGGTCCCTCGCCTGTCAGAGACACTTGCCACGAAGCTGTCGGCATGTCTGTTTACTCATCACCGGCCCTACTGCCAAACCCACCCTCAGTGTTACCCTGCGAAGTCGCCAGCCAGCAATCACACACACGCACGCACGCACGCACGCACGCACGCACGCACGCACGCACGCACACAAAGCAAACACATACTTCTTCTTCTACCCCCTCGCC
>NW_019478867.1:0-1028 GCF_002814215.2 Seriola lalandi dorsalis | reverse complement strand
TGGCAGCAAGAATAGTAAAAGCAAAATGCTGAAAAGCTATACGCAGCTGCATTTTTCATGCTGCTAATTAATTAAGCTATTTGCAATAGAGGTAATTAATATTCTGGTATTCTACTATTGATTTTCATTACTTTGAAGCGATGCCCAGAAGGCATCGGTTCAAATTGTCCTAGAGGGAATTGACGGTTCAGCCAAAGGGCATTGGCTTTCCGTACCACATACCTATAATTGATTTTATCTTTACCTTTTTTCTATTCAGTCTATAAGCTGTACATATATTGACCTGGGTATCATTATTCTTTTGATCCTCTTGGTGTATTTTTGATTTATCAACTTCTAGTCCAAAAAACTCAGTGAGAGACTTTGTCATTTAATTTCAATAGTAAAATTGGGAGAAATATATTAAAAAGACAAAAATGTGACTGCTATCCCACACACAATCCATAAGTTCCGCCAGTGGTTAGTACTAATGTTCCATGTGTTCTTTGTCCACAGGTGAGAGTGTAGAGGAAAACGCTTATGTGGTATTGAAGTTGCTGATTCGTCGGCCTGAGTGTTTTGGGCCTGCCCTGCGGGGTGATGGGGGAAATGGTCTGCTTGCAGCGATGGAGGAAGCCATCAGGATCTCTGAGGACCCTTCTATAGACGGACCTTGCACCACGTACCAGTCCAACAGAACACTGTCAGTATTAGAAGTGTGTGAACAAATCACTATTTTGATACTGCTGTGTACAAAATAACTTTGGATATGTATTTCAAAAAGTTGCTTTAATATTGTAGACACACATACACATACACACACAAATTTCTATGCATAAAAATCTGCCTAATGGTGTACTGGTGTTCAGCTCTGCAGTAAACAGACGGCAGATTGCAAGATTGCAAACAACCAAATAGATTCGGTGCATTCCTTTTTTTTTATTTTGTGCTGTAGAGTAATATTCATAAAATCAGTTTCAATAATTTTGTATTTCTTCTCCATTTCTGCTGGTTCACCAGCTCACTGGTTGTGCAGTGAAAGTTCATTG
>NW_019478866.1:0-1028 GCF_002814215.2 Seriola lalandi dorsalis | reverse complement strand
AAGCAATAATTCCGCGCGTGTGTGTGTGTGTGTGTGTGCGTGCGTGTGTGTGTGTGTGTGTGTGCGTGCGTGCGTGCGCAACATGAATGGATCAGAGTGGAAATGAGGGTTTAAAAGAATTTCAAGTAGCATGGAGAGAAGCTGCGTGTCACTGTGTGAAAGTTTAATGTGAGCATGAATATGTGCATCATTATTTCACGCAGGAGAATTTACAGACGTTGAAGTGAAGTGATCGAAACTCACTGGATCAGTGTCATTAAAAATTTGTTCATGTTTGAGGAAAACAGTCGAACTGAGAACTGACGTCAGACGTTTGAAATCTTAAAGGAGCCGTTAGTAAGTTTGGCTACTGCTGCATAGCTAACGTTAGCATTAGCAGCTGTTTATTTACCAGTCTAGAAGAAACTTTCATCAAACTTCATTCCTTCACTCAACGAGAAACTGTCTCCAGAGGTGGAAAGCAGCCATCTTGTTTCGCTTATATATCTTTGACTTCTTTTCTTCTACTGAAGTTAGCATGCTACCAAGCTAGCCCAGATGTCATCACTTTCCGTACCGAGTCACTGTAGCCTCCAGTCTGCCCTGAAGAAGTAGCTCTTCTGAGCTACTAATGTTAGCTATGTAGAGATAGCGACACTTAATAGCTCCTTTACAGTGTGTTATGGTCTCTGTTACTTGGATGTTTGCCCGTCTCTCTGTGCAGAACGATCTGGTTTAAACACCTAGACATGTCATCAGTGAGGTAATCTCAGGTGTTTCGGGTCTTTCAACATCAGACACCTTTGCGCAGGCGACTCAGCCGGTAATCATCAGGTCCTGGCTTGGGTCTTGGCAGCTTGTGTGGCCGACAGATCTCTCCGCTTGAGCCACAGCCACCTTCATGCCTCCTCAGTATCATCAGTGATCTTCCTGATGGTTCTCCTTCCCCTGATTCCCAGCAGCTTGACTCTCCTAAAGAATGACTGACCTGCGAATCCTCTGCACCTGACCTCGATGAGGTCACATCCATTCATTAGTTACAAAAAAAT
>NW_019478865.1:0-1028 GCF_002814215.2 Seriola lalandi dorsalis | reverse complement strand
GTGTGTGTGTGTGTGTGTGTGTGTGTGTGTGTGTGTGTGTGTGTGTGTGTGTGTGTGTGTGTGTTGCAAAGAGGAGGACCAACCTGCTTGCATGAAAATTGAACACATGCACGGGTGTATTTACCCATAGACATATATACACACACACACACACACACACACATAAAAGTGAGCAAAAAAGAAAATCCCTGGGTACACATTTCTGTCACAACCTCTCTTCTTTTAATGACCCCTTTAGTCTCGCCTTCAGCACACATTTATCTCTCCACCCGCTCTCTGTGGGTACAGCTGCTCCGGCTGGTGCGGGTGTGTGTGCGGGTGTGTGTGATGATGTGTGTGTTTCAGATCAGTGTCTGAGCCGTTGTTTGTGACTCGGCGTCTGTGTGCATCTTTTGTCTTTCTCTGCAGAGCTAAACTCTTTGGTCGCCACCTATCAGCGTAACATTGAGTTTGGACACACTTGTGACAGTACACAACCCCCTGCCAATCCTCTCCTCTGTGTTTCCTTCCATCCCATCATGCCTCTTGTCTTCCTGCTAAATTGAGCTGTTGATGGCAGACAGTTTTTTGGCACCTCAGCCAGTGTAATCCAGTCTTTCAAAAACTTTGCCAGTCTGTCTTAGAAGCTCTGATTGCACATTCGATAACACATTTAACACATTTAAGGACAATCAATAACAAATTTAAAGGTAATAATAATGCTACTTGCAGAGTACTTATGCCATACTTTTAAGAGTATACTTCAGACTATGTTCACCCAGCACTATCATTTATGTAGGTTTAAGTCCAACTTGATTCCATCATGAAGTGCAAGACAGCGTTAGCTTTTGTGTAACATTGGCTGCACAATAGCACTTGAGACTTGTAAGGGGACACAAAGGAGACAATTGTCTGACTGCATCATAAGGGTAATGTTAGGTTGTGCTGAGGACAGCAGAGACGGCAGCAACTTGGCTATGGTATTGGAGATGTGTGTGTGTGTGTGTGTGTGTGTGTGTGTGTGTGTGTGTGTGTGTGTGTGTGTGTGT
>NW_019478864.1:0-1028 GCF_002814215.2 Seriola lalandi dorsalis | reverse complement strand
AGAGAGAGAGAAAGAGAGAGACCAGTCGTTAGCGACACTGTGCTATAGACAGCAAACCTATAGGGAGGGGTCTGTGGGTCGGCGAAGGCAGGGCCAACCCAGCCGTTGAGCATTGCTCACCCAGAGCAATCGGATGAAAACGCAGTGCAGATGTAATTTGTTTTCAATGGCTGTTTCAAAAGAATAATTGTGGTGACACTGGCCGGTCGATAATATGGATTTTTGTTTTCGAGTGTGGTGTGTGTGTGGCGCTAAGAGAGGGCAGGAAATACAACGCTGCAGACCCAAATACAATAAAAATGGATTGTGTGTGTGTATGTATGTGTGTTTGTAGGGGTATTTGCAGGTCTGGTAACCATCACTGGGCCCTGGACATCATTGGAAGGATTACTAAATGTGTCCTATGGGCTAGCTATAGGCTGGTCTCTCTCTCTTTCTCTCTCTCTCTCTCTCTCGCTGCTTACCTTTCTTTCCTTCTTTTCTTTTAGGGAAAAAAAAGCACTGACTTGCCTTGAATAAACTCACTTAAGATGAAACACAGCTCAGGGAGGCCTGAGTAAAACTGTGGACATAAACCTGGTGGGGCAGAGTGTGTGTGTGTGTGTGTGTGAGAGGGAGAGGGAAAATACCACAGACAGAATGAGCCAAACATCAATTTAAATTTCACTTCCATTTTAAAAATACTATCACCATTACTTACACTGCTTCAAAAATGTGTCTTCTGTTTAATTCAATGAGAGGAAAACACCTTAGGCCATTGCTTAGATTAAAGGCTACATTAATTTTATTTAACAAATAGTGCATATACATTTCATGTAAATGAAAATGGTCAACTTTGAGTTCTTCTTTGCAGCTTTCTATGCTATTTCTCTTTTTTACTGTAACCCCCATAGAATGGGTTGCATCACCATTTTGATGTTGTTTACATTTCCTACATCTCAGACGGCATTGCAGCAATAATATACATGTATCCACCAAACACATTGCAGCACATAAACACACTCACATAAATGTACAATTACATATGT
>NW_019478863.1:0-1029 GCF_002814215.2 Seriola lalandi dorsalis | reverse complement strand
GAAACACAATATGGATATAATATACTTTAAAAAAACATACCAAAAATACTCTAACAAACTGACTGAATACACTCTAAGACGGTGAAGACAAACTACATGAAACACAAGACACTGGCTCGACGTGGCGACCATTTGTCATGTGCGCTTATGAGAGAAATAGACCGCAAGTTGTAACATGTACTTACCATGTTGTCAAGGTCACACTTCATCATCTTTTGGACATTTTAATATGTGTGCAAGCACAAGCAGAGTGAGGGAGAGAAATGAGGGGATGCTAGTTGCTGCTAGTGATCATATTCATCATTGTATTTCCAGATGTTGTCAAGGGCCAAAGCAGGCTGGAGCTCAGTGTTCCACGGCCCATCAGATAGAAAGAGGGGAAGAAAAGAAAAAAGAGCAAGAATAAAAGAGGAGGAATAAAGAAGGCTTTGGTGCAGTTGTGACCCTCTCTGGTTGTATCGCAGCCGATGTCAGCCAGGCCCTACATGGCCCCGTTCTCACCCCACTGCCACTGCCTCATACATGAACCCTGACCAGAGTCAACCCACACACACTAATACACAAAGGGTGAGATGGAGGAGAATAAGTAGGGGGAGACCAAGAGCGAGATGGAACAAGGAGGGTGATGTAGCAAATTGTGTGGGCGAGCCGAGTGTGTGCGTGCGTGTGTGTGTGTGTTTGCATGTGTGTGTGTGTGAGTGAGTGAGATTGATCTAGGGGAAGTACCGGTGTGTGTGTGTGTGTGTGTGTGTGTGTGACAGCACAGACAAATGGCGAGTGAAAGGCTGTTATGTTGGCAAGTTTGGCCCTGCACGACTGCCAGATCAGCTTCATGAATTCAGCGTTTGAAGTGCAGCTCTGAGCTCCTCAACCTGCTCTGTAAACAATAAGCCCTGCTTAAATACATAATGAGGCTTTTCGAGTCAGCTGGATGGAATAATTTTGTTTTCCTGAACCACATCTGATGGTTTATTACAGCACATTTAGACCAAATAAAGTCAGAGAATTTGAAGAACTGCTGTTTTTTTT
>NW_019478862.1:0-1029 GCF_002814215.2 Seriola lalandi dorsalis | reverse complement strand
CTGCCCGACAGGAAGTTGGCTTGAAAACAAGGACAGAAACTGAATTTATCCCAAGATGGATTAAAATATAAAAGCGTTGTTATTGTTTTCAAGTCGCACATTCTACAGATGATGTCTAACACGGCCAGGAGCGGAGACATCATCCACCTGAACGTCGGAGGGAAGAGGTGAGAAGCCGGAGGATGTTTGGGGAGTGTCAGCTAACCCGGTTAGCCACCGGGAACACGGCTAATAGAGGGGCGTCTGTTATCGGACAGGTCCATGTCCAATCAGGTCATCCATGTTTTACACGAGGAACAACTGCAAAGTGTTTACAGCAAAGCCTTCAACATTTGGTTGTCTCTGTAATAAACAGCTAAACCCAAACAAACTCAACATTAGCTAACCACTGGTCGTGTCCAGCGGTTTATCAGTTCATTGTGATTTTCTCCAGCCCGATGCTTCATGTAATCGTTAACTGACTTTAGTCTCGTAATTATGCTTTTCGTAGCAAAAACGAATGGCAGAGAGTAAAATAACTTAACATAGACAGAGGAAAGTAAGAGTAAAATTACGTTAGGCTGAAATTTAAGTTAATGGAATACATTGTGTCCGACAATGGAACAAGGGCAAACCAGCGTGAACATAAGGATGAACAAACAATGAATTAAATTGTTTCGCGATGTTTAATTGGTGTTTCATACGCGAGAAACAAACAACATGGAGAAAATTGATAGATGGCTGTGTCCAACAATGGACCTCTTAGTATTCGCCTATGATAACATTACAGAAACATGATTTAGCATCTTGCGTATTTATCCTATCCCCAGGAGGAAAGAAAATTCAGTTCGCAAACTGATGTGAACAGTGTCTTACCTACCCTTGCATTGTGTACTGTGCAAAGGTTTTAGTCATTTAAAGTAAAGCGGGGAAGCTTTTTAAATCAGTAAAGAGTAAAAACCAAAGTCAGATCAGTTTGCTGTGACCCCTTTGCCTTTAGAACAGCTTCAGTTCTCCTCATTACACCTGCACATAGGTCTTCAGATACTT
>NW_019478861.1:0-1029 GCF_002814215.2 Seriola lalandi dorsalis | reverse complement strand
CTCTCTCTCTCTCTCTCTCACACACACACACACACACACACACACACACACACACACACACACACATACATATGTGTTTTATGAGTCTGATATTTGTAAGTAACTTTTTACAGGAAGTGCCTCTAATGACAACCCCTTTCATTGGCCCCCAAGGAGCTGCTGTCTGTCTCTCATGGCAACCCCAGACGGGAAAAGGAACCGCCCAGCCCATTGGTGCCAGGGTGATATCATCTGATCATCAACCTCAAACATGGGCTCTGAGCCACACAGTGCATTTTCATATAGTGGAAGGTCTTCATCCTTCACTTTCCCCCTTTTATATTCAGAGCATTTTTTCTGCAAATATTGATCCTGCAGAACAAGTGAAATTAGCTTGTCATATAAAATGGGAAGTTGTGGGCATTATATAGCTGAATGGAAGCCAAGTAAATTAGACTTATTAACTTGAATCCGTAAAATCCTTTTTTTTCAACCTCAAGCTGAATGTATCTCCTCTTATTGATGCAGTCCATTAGTTGTAATAGTAGTCTGTCTGTGGAGTATCAGTTGTCATCCTACTTGTGCTTGAGTGCTCTTAATTCCCTGCAGAGCCCATCTGGACAAGCATCTTTTCAACCAATATGACAAGGCACTACAATGCAAAATTTACAGGCAGGCATCACGCAAGCTGGACATTTATGCAATCATTTCAATTACTCCTGAATTAACGTCTATATTCCCAACCCTGCTGCAGCATATTTAATCTAAGTAGTGAAGCAATGACATGCCAGTGCATTTACATGAAGAATTTCAATGACATAGATCAATGCAGAATGTAAAATAATTTAAAAAATAAAGTCTAATTACATAAATGAATAGCAGAGGACTTGCGATCTTTGCCAAAACAGGAATTGATGTCCTCGTTTAACCTTATTTTCCCTCTTCCAACACACAATCATTAAGAAACTAAACAAAGTATGTGCTTGAGTTTGCAGAGGGGATGCAATGGATTAAATATCCTCCACTCCAGCGCTCTGAAAAAAAAAAAAA
>NW_019478860.1:0-1029 GCF_002814215.2 Seriola lalandi dorsalis | reverse complement strand
AAAAAAAAAAAGGAGCAGGGAGACGGAGCGCACCGGGTCCGGCTCCTGAGCGCTGCGCTCCGGTCTGGAATGCAGCGCAGCCCCGTAAACCTGGAGAAGTATCCACCTCTTCTCTCCTTCCTCCGCCCGCTCACTGCTCTGCCGGTCAAGCGCAAAACTCTGCCAGGAAAGAAAAAAGAAAAATATATAAGGAAAAAAAAAACACACTACAAGATGCAAGGTGGATTGTCTTCTCTGCAGCAGCAGCAGAAGAAGCAGCAGCAGCCGGGACGCTTTTAAAAGCCGAGACGCACGCCGACGAGAGGCGGAGAGGCGGCCGGACTTTCTGCGCTCCTGCGGCGAGTGTTGCGCGGTGTCTGAAGTCACTTCTTGCGGCGCAACGGTCTTCTTCTCCAACCCCCCTCCTTCCACTCCTTTCCCTTCTTCTTCTTCTTCTTCTTCTTCCTCTTCTTCTTCTCCTCTTTCTTGTTCGTCTTCCCCTCCTCTCTCCAGGAGGACGTCCCACCTCTCAGCTGCTACACCCCCCTCCTCCTTTCCTCCCCCTCCTCCCCCTCCACCACCACCCACCTCCCAGATATAATGTCACATGGTGGTGGACTCTGCTCCTTCGGGATTAAAGCATGAGGGAGAGAATGATTGTTTGGATGGTGACTGGTGATGAATGGCTGTAAAGTGGATCATCTGCAGGATTCACCGTTTTAATCCCACTTTCAGCAGGAAATCACAGGTTCACAAAAATAATACATTAGTTTTGTCTGTGTGCAGTTAAACTCACTTTTACCTCTGCTGTCATATTACTATAGAGACCTGTACTGTGTCTGCGGTCCCCAATACTCACTCTTTAAGTTTATTATGTTGTGAATAGCGACCTCGACATATTTAATAGTGTTTTTATGCCCTGTTACATCATCATTAGTTTCGTGTAGGGAGTTTTTAGTGACTTTATCTCACTTAATGACATTTAATCCTCCAGGATCCTCCCGTTCGTGCTGTATATCTGAACGCCTGGTGAGTTTAGAAGCATGACAG
>NW_019478859.1:0-1029 GCF_002814215.2 Seriola lalandi dorsalis | reverse complement strand
GTGTGAATGTATACTAACTGTGTATTGTTTTTTCTGTGGTCTTTCTTTGTGTGTGCATACGTTTGCGTGCACAAACTCACAAGTGGAAGCAGTGAAGTTAAGTGATTGTAGTCATTCAGACAACCTCTTCCCACAAATCAACCCTTCCTTTAGCTACCTCGATTCCTGACTCAGTCTATGAACATGTACATCAATCTTTACTTTTTAATTAGCTTTGTTAAACTATTTTTATTCTTGTCGCTGCTTGTGGGAAAACGGATTATTTTCTGTGTGAGCTCCCTGTGGAGTGGAGCAGAGAGAAGGATGGAAGGAGAAGGAGAGATGGATCCGCAATAATAATCTGCAAAAGTAGACCCCTGAGAGAGAGAGAGAGAGGGAGGGAGGGAGAGAGAGCAGGGATTGGGAGAGATGATCCCTGAAGGATGAGGGCAGAGAGATACTGTGCAGGCCATCAAGCTTGTTTCCTCTCACTTGTTCTTTAGAAAGAAAATTGACTTCCGTCTCAGTCAACCATTAATCTTGTTACAGTGACTGACTCCAGTGGAAAGACATGGCGATATACATATGCATACTTCTTACACATGCGGACACTCATAAATACCTCTGGTTCAGTGGTGGAGTTCAAACTGAATATGTCTTGTGTTAGTGCGCCGTCTCTGTTGGTTGGTCAAATATGAATGAGGTGAAGAGTCTGCTACAACTGGCTTTGTGTTCGGGGCACCAACTTAAAATCTCTTTAGGACCACACACATACACACACACACACACACACACATAGAAGTATACTTTCTTGTCTCTGTCTTTGTAAGAATTATTTTGCCTTGTTATCTAAATTCCTAAATGCACTTTTCCATGTCCTAAATGCCTGTATAACAATTGTGGTAGACTCGGAGACTCAAATGCAGAGAGACACACAGCAGACTAGGGTTGATGCAGAAAGGCAGAGTCTTTACTGAAGCTTAAGCAGGTCATCCACAGGTAAGCAGTCCAAACAGCGCAAACAGGAGCAGACAGGGCACAGGCAGAAAT
>NW_019478858.1:0-1029 GCF_002814215.2 Seriola lalandi dorsalis | reverse complement strand
GGGGGGGGGGGGGGGGGGGGGGGGGGGAGATGAGTGGAGGCTCCTGAAAGTTTCAGCACCTGGCCAAAACATCGTCAGGCACATTACCTCCCATAAAATAATGATGAATCAATTTTACACTTCTTTTTTTCTCTTAAAGGAATATCTTTAGGAGATCTACGGTTGTGACAACACACCATTCAAAATGGCTCTGAAGACATGTGGCATTAGCTTCAACAATCACTGACTGATGAGTGGTTAATTGTACATTTCTGTTGTGTTCTGGTCTGTCTGGCACATTTCCTCCTGCGCCAAACAGGCGTGGCATTTCAGTTAATCAAACTACAACTTTAATTTAACACAATTAACAGCCCATCTGAAAATGTGTCATAAAATTTTCCATGACTCTGCGTCAGACAGAATCATATTAGGATAAAACTCTTCATTTGTATGCATCATTTAGTTGCCTTTTGCCTGAAGAAAATAATCCAGTAATGCAATGATGAATATCAAGAGAACGGTTGAAACACATTGAACCCGCCATTTGTTGTGATTGTGAATACCTCACTGTGAGCTACGACAGCCATGCTAGCTGCTCTATCAGGCTGTTCTGAGGTACAGCTGTGCTTTGACTTATAGTCCTAAATTTAGCATGCTGAGAGGATCACAAGGACAATGCTAACATGCTGATTTTTAACAGATATGTTTACCATGATCATCATTTGAGCTTGGTATGTTAGAATTGGTTATTCACCTCATAGCGGTGCTGGATAAAAAGCGAGTGGTTCACCAAAACCATTAGGATTCATCCTCCACCATGAATGTCTTTACCAAATGGAGCCAATAGGCTTCTATAAAACATACTAGCAACTTAAACCTGAGATGTACAGAATGATTTACTAATGCTAAATCATGGACAGAATAGAAAGCTTAGAAATCATGAGAGGCCTGCAGAAACTATCTAAGTTGAGGGTGACAACAGGAGCCAGAAAGGATATTGTGAGCAAATTTGCTACCCTCAGAAGTGTGTGTGTGTGTGTGTGTGTGTGT
>NW_019478857.1:0-1029 GCF_002814215.2 Seriola lalandi dorsalis | reverse complement strand
ACAGCCATGTAATTGCAAAACATTCAATGTAAAGAGAGAGCCGTTATGCAAAGAATGGGAACTTAAAAATGTAAGAAAGACAATTCTTAGCATCAACACTTCACATTTACTGTTCTAGCAGCACTTCTGACAGTAAATGATAAGTTATGATTATAAATGATATACACTAATTATAAGTGATTTATAAAACATTAATAAAGGACTTATTAACATTAATACTAATTTCAGCTGATGAACCCTTTATTAATGGTGCCCCATCAGTGAAAGGTGATATATCTTAAACTTTGATGCACATGTTTGTGGTTTTTCATGATGAATTTTGACGCCTTCATCAGGATGCAGGGAGAAAATAATGGATCAGAGGGAAGTTCTTCAATGAGACAGCGCAAAGTCTAAAGACTGTAAAGGCTGCAATCCAGCAGATTCAAGCTTCTTTAAAACTGTTTTGTTTATTTTCACCAAACAAAATGCAATAACCACAACTTTACAATCACTTTATTCTATTTCGCTAGAAGAAATGGTTTTTGCTTTTAATGATCAGTGTGGTCACGATTTGTGAGAAAACAAATTGTTTACCCACCTTGGTTTTGGGTGTTGAACCCTGTATGCCTTCACTTCCTGTGGAAAAACCAAACTTATGCTGTTGACTAGACTCACTTTGCCTTTGTCACTTCTTTGTCAGTGCAGAAGATGATTATCTTCATTTTGACAGCAACCTCAGCTCTTTTTTGCTGTTATTTATGAATTATTGTTTATGAGCAGTGCCTTACACTCTCAAAAAGCAATTAACTAACCATTCATACTGTGCTTGCAATGACTTCTTGTCACTTTTTGGAGTTTGTCCTAACAGTAATGTGTGCCTAACACTGTGTCTACGTACAGTGAATTACCTTAATAATCAAGATATATCCTCATGTATGCAGATGTTTGTGTATATTTTTCATGTTAATCTAACCACTGTATATGTCAACAAGCAGATTAAACTACACAAATCACTGTTATTGTGTTTGTTTCATTAACTGCCCACAA
>NW_019478856.1:0-1029 GCF_002814215.2 Seriola lalandi dorsalis | reverse complement strand
ACAATATGGTATTTACAGGGACCTTATGTTCTTTTTAATGCAGATACTAAGACAAAATACAATAATCTTGAATCTTGAGTTGATTTTTTTTCTTTTTTATTGTCAAATATAATAAAGATGACTTTTCATACTGGATGTAAAGAGTTGGACCAGGGGACCACAGGGACAGACAGTCAATTAAAAGAGAAATCAATAATCTATTTTGCACTCAAGCACAAACACAGTATAATCAAGCTTGGGATTTTAATGATTGTGATATACACTGGCTAAAATATTGTTTTTCCCTTGTGATACAATATATGATACATTACGGGACATTACACAGTACGAGAGCCTTGGAACTAGCTCACCTAAATGTTATATAGCCATTCTCAGTGTTATTTACTATACCTATGGGCTTCGTGTTGTGGCTAGTCAAAATATTTGCTGTGGCTCTACTTTCTGTCGTTATTTCAATGTATGATCAGCATGATCAGGTTTTGTAATTAGACTGAAGATAACTGCTGCATGCTGTCTAAAATACTCACTCAGTTTTTCACTTCACTTTGCACTTTTGTCTGATGATGAACAAACTGTTATGGACATGTGATGCAGAAAAACAAGTTAAAAGTCTACCAGAGCAGAAAAGAGAGAAGAAGTTCATGTCTCATGAGGTAAATCTGGCTGAAATATTCATTTCATTCATTTGTTGGTTTAATTTCTATTTCCAGTTGTGGTCACAGAGTCTCCTCATGTTATTCTGAGCTGCAGTGATGAAGAAAACACTAAAAGCATCATCATTGTCAGGAATCCTGTCAGATTAAATAACCTGTGTTCAGCTCAAATGAAGCTCTAATAGTTATTATGTAGTTATTTAGTGATAAACTCTCCTCTGTTTGTTAGAAGCCATAGACTGTAGTTAGAAGCTCTGTTAAACCAGATAGATAGATAGATAGATACTTTATTTATCCCCTAGAGGAAATTCATGATTCACTAATCTATACAAATATCTGTTGCTCTATATTATTTGACACTATTGTAAACTCTTAG
>NW_019478855.1:0-1029 GCF_002814215.2 Seriola lalandi dorsalis | reverse complement strand
TGGGCCCATAAGGGTCACCTCATGGTGACAGCACTGATGCTTTGATAAGAGTTTCTAGGAAAATAAACAGGGCTACACAAAAAGGATATTAAATATAGCTGGATCTATTTCTCATGAACCAGGGAGATGTTTTAGTCAGAAATCCAGCCTGGTAGAGCTGTGAGCTGCACTTTTGTTTGTACTTTGGGTGTTTGATGTTAGACAGACGTAGAAAATAACAGGCTTCTCGTTTCAAGCCGGGGACTGTTGATTTTGGCGGTTGAAATGACAACTGTCGCCAGTAGATTTTATCAGCTGTTGCTAGCTATGTAATGTAGCTAATATTATCTTCATGAGTGAGTTAAACGGCTGCCTGTAGCTGACTTTTTCACGTTTCAAGCTGACTCGCTATGAAATGAAAATCCTGTATATGGCTCTAAATATGCAGTTGATGGCTACATGATATCACACTAAAAGATTAAAACTGTTTGTTCCAAAGAAAGCGTCATTGTTTCGTGCTGAGAGCATGACAATAAAGTAACAATATTGTTTGTGGATTGCAATTACTTAGTCCTGGTATTTTAAGTAGATAAGAAAAAATCTGACTGTTATTTCATTTTAGCCTAGCTTCTTTTAGCTGCCTTGCTTACTTGGAAAAGCTAAAGGTTAGATTCATGCTTTATTCTTCGTGTTTTATGTTTTAAATTTAATGTTACAACAGAAAAGCTTTAAAGGAGGAGGACTAACTGATGTTTTTAGCGCAAGTAACGCTGTATCAGACAGTGAATTTGGTTGGGTTTGCTGGTAAAAATGTCCCCAAATCTAGAGCAGGCAGAGCTGCTAATGTTAGCCATACCTTAACATAAACATGTACTGCATGTCGTTATCAAGGCTGTGACAGTATTTCCCATTAATTACCTAGATCGATGAGATTTGTTTCATAATGAGCCAAAAAACTTTACATTTCTCATATTTACATAAAAGACCTCTAATATTTTTTTTTTTGTTGCTTAAGAGCTGTGTGCAGCGCATTGACTGCTCAGCCCCTCC
>NW_019478854.1:0-1029 GCF_002814215.2 Seriola lalandi dorsalis | reverse complement strand
TACTATAGAGTACATTTATATAAGAAAAACTTACATATCTGTATTACTGTAATAGTATGTTATTTTGCAGTGAGTATAATCATACATGCTGTGCACCAATGGATTTTCAGGTGTAGGAAATTCCCCAAATGGAAAGATTTCTTACTTTTTTATTGTCTGAGATGTTTCAGGAATGTCCCCACTGTCCACAATTTGTTTAAATGATTTGCTGCCTTGAGAAGCTCTTCTCTTGTGCATTGCATTATGGGACAACAGTATCAATTAGCACCACCTTAAAAAAATCAACTGAACATGGTATGCATATTATTTAATTAAATTTTTTTACTTTCCAAGCGTGAACACACTATATACTGAAAATACATCCAGTATTAGTACATAGTATGGAATTTGGACACAGTTGTGATGTTGCAGTAAAAACACAACAAATGTCCCCTACTCGCTGTAGCAGGGCTGAATTTGTTGGATGCTGACATCAGATAATAACAGCTTTAGGAAGGTGGTTTCTCTCTGCTTCAAAGGGCAGCTTCATTTTAACATGTAGTGACTTCCTCCTGCTTCAGAGGAAGTACATTCAGCTACCTGCAGAACACCTGGAACACAAAGTTGAACTGCTCAGTGGAGTGTGGTTGTGGAGGAATGACTTACTCGGACACAGATGATGTGTTTGTGTGTATGTGTTAAAAGTTGTTGTGTGAGTGGCTCAACTATTGTCAGAAACTTCCAGGGATAGCTTTTGGTTGGCGACAAGCCAGCAGCTTTAGGGAGGTCCCTTCAACCTCCCACACACTACTAATCCATGTGAGTGTGTGTCTGTGTGTGTGTATGTTTGTGTGTGCGTGCATGTGTGTGTGCATGTGGACATTGTGTGCTTGACCTGAAGAAAGCTACAATGAACACTGTGTAGCATCAACTGCAAAGCTTCTTACCTTGTGATAGGGTGAGACTGAGCCCACAATAGCACCGTAATACCACATCAGACACAGACACACACACACACACACACACACACACACACACACACACACACAC
>NW_019478853.1:0-1029 GCF_002814215.2 Seriola lalandi dorsalis | reverse complement strand
CGATTAAAACATCTGAACGTTAGAACGTAACTTTCTGTAGACTATAGAGTCAACTTGCGTGTCTCTTTTTTGTCATCTGTCTGCTTAGGGGTCAGTCGCCAATGCACGTACTAGGCCATTATGGGAAAGAGAATGCTGCCGCCATTTTTGAGTTGTTTCTGGAGTGTATGCCTGAATACCCTCTGGACAAACCAGATAATGAAGGGAACACAGGTACTGTAGCTCGCTTAATCATTTTCTGTTGTTAACTACGGTGGCGCTGAGAGCTCAACACACTGCAACTTAAGAAAACATGCAAATAGGCAAAACACAAGCAAATTCCCACTTTTGTGTATTTGGTTGTGTTGTGAGTATTTGCAGCGCATGTGTTGTCAAATTGAAATTTTGTCTATTTGCATGTGTTTTCTGAAGTTGCAGTGCTTTGAGCTCTCGGGGCCACCGTAGTTAACGGTATACACATACAGTATAGCATAATACCAGTAGCACCCTTGATATAAAATGACTGTAATGCCTGTATTTTATTGCAGTTCTGCTCCTGGCCTACATGAAAGGAAATGCAAACCTGTGCCGTGCCATTGTTAGGGCTGGAGCTCGACTCGGCATCAATAATAATCAGGGCATCAACATTTTCAACTACCAAGTCGCAACCAAACAGTTGCTCTTCCGCCTTCTAGGTAAGTTTTTACGCTTCACTCGCTGTGTGTCAGGGGTTCACTATACCAGTACGTTAAACTGACAGCCCCACATTGAGTGATATGCTCTAATACTGGTTATTTGACCTCCATGGCGATAACTCAGCTAGTATTTTTGTTCCTTTTGTTTAGATATGCTGTCCAAAGAGCCCCCTTGGTGTGATGGGTCCAACTGCTATGAATGTGTTGCCAAGTTTGGTGTTACGACAAGGAAACATCACTGGTTAGTACTAAGGCTTTTTTATATGTGTATATTACATAATATTTTTCTGATTTTCACTCATGTTTTCACTTTGTGTCACACTGTATGATTAATCCTGTGTCTCCTCTTTGACTC
>NW_019478852.1:0-1030 GCF_002814215.2 Seriola lalandi dorsalis | reverse complement strand
ATATGACAGCTGAATGCACCCAATACAATTACACCTCCCGAGCCAACATGTACATTTAAAGCACTGAATTTAAAGCATCCTTCCATCCTTCCATTAATGTAGATTTAGGTGCTATGTCAGACCAGGTGTAGCCTTAACCTTTGGGCCATTTAGTACAGATACCCTCTGTGGTAGTTGGCTGGCATAACCCCACAAAGGCAAGAGTGTGGTGTACTGGTAGTTTTACCCTTTAAGCACTGTGATGTTAAGTGTCAAGCTACTGCTTGAAGATTACATTATATGCCTCAAGCCGATGACGTGACTTGCATTCCAGTCCAGTTACTGTACACATTTGAGAATGCTGCTATTGAAAAGCCCAGCAACTCTTGGTGATGTAAAAAGCAACCCTTCTGTCATCAAGACTATTAAACCATGCTTAGAGTCCACTCTCAATAATCCATTCACATTACATTTACATTTACTCATTTGGCAGACGCTTTTATCCAAAGCGACTTACAAGTGAGGGACATCACTAAAGCTTCACATGCAACGCTAGCTTGGAAATGGGTTTGTTTAGCAGTCACATACATGCAAATGTCAAGGACAGTTACTCTTCTCATGCAAGGTAATGTTTTCGATTATTCTGATGCCTAGTGTTCATTTTACAAAATCGCCCCAATTGACGATTTTGTGCATAATATTATTCAGATCCCAACAACTTGATTTCCTCATATTGCCTCGTAGAGCCACACAAGTTGGAGTCAATTGGCGCCCACTCTGACGTGATTCCTAATACTACTATTAGATGTTGCTGGGTATTCACATAGTGTTTTTGCTATTCTGTCCACTCTCCCTGTCAGTATCTGTCAACATGTGTGTATGTGTGTGTTTGTGTGAGTAAGCTTCTTATGGAAGAGTAAATCTGCCCTGACTCATCCAGACCTGCTGGGTTGGAGACACACCCCCCCCACACACACAATCTGTCCCAAACTGTCATGTTAAAACTGGTGATATCGGGGAAAAAATAGGACAGTGTCAAATCTGCTGCCAG
>NW_019478851.1:0-1030 GCF_002814215.2 Seriola lalandi dorsalis | reverse complement strand
GTATAAAGACAGACATTTCAAAGTGTATCAATAGGTTCTGTGGCTCTCTGACACCTATTTTTGTGTTTGTCCTCTTATAATTATATGAGAAGCAATAAAGTAGAAAAAAGAAATCAGGAGCTATCTGAGCAGAATAAGTAAATAAGATTCTGAATCTGGTCCGAGAATCAATGCTAGAGATCGATGAACATTGAGTATGTGCAGATGAATATTGGTCAATACTGGTCAGTACCAAAAAAACACTGAGATTTCATATTCAGTTTAATAGAAATTAGACATGACAGGAAGCTTCAGGCAGAGAATAAATCAGCAGCATTATGTTGAGACAGCTCCGACATAACTCTTCAAATATTCTACCATATGTTTTGGATGCACACACTCCCCTCTGTAATAGGCTTATGTCTAGGCATAGAGTAATCTACGTGTGAGGCATCGCAAGCAGACGAGACATCACTTAACCCCTTAGCCAAGGTGTCATAATGCTTCATAGCACCTTTAGACACAGAAAAGACACTGTGCACTCTCAAACCAACAGTCCAAACAACAAAGAGCTATCCATTATGATCTGTTTGCAGGGGGCGAGATGTCATAACACACTCGTACACACAATCAAACAAATCAATTACAGAGCAGAGCATCTGCAGCATGTTACATCTCTTCTTTTTGAATTCCTCGATCAGTCTTTTTTTCCTGAGTGAATGTGAGCAAGTGAACGTGCGCGTGATTTGCAGAAGGCCCGTTGCAAACGTCAGCGTTACCTGCTACAAACTCACTTCACTGTTACCATGGACACCATCAGCAATGAAATATCAATGAGCAACAAAAAAAAAAAGGGGGAGAGAGGGAGAGAGCCAGATAGACAGGATGGGAGAGAAGGGAGAGGGAGGTGGGGATGAAGTGGGGGACAGGGTAGCCTCTGCATGAATATAAAGGTATTTCTCCTTCTCCCTTTGCCAGACATGTGATCTCTCCTGTCTCCACCGGCTAATGAAGACATATGGCGTGTGTGTGTGTGTGTGTGTGTGTGTGT
>NW_019478850.1:0-1030 GCF_002814215.2 Seriola lalandi dorsalis | reverse complement strand
ATTATCTGTGCCAATGTTCTGCTGATTGTGGTCATCTGTCTGAACAGAAGCTTACATGAACCCATGTACCTGTTTCTGTGCAGCCTGTTTGTAAATGAACTGTATGGTAGCACAGGGTTGTTTCCATTCCTGCTGGTTCAGATCCTCTCTGACATTCACACTGTTTCTGTGCCTTTTTGTTTCCTGCAGATTTTCTGTTTGTACTCTTATGCCTGCATTGAATTTTTTAACTTAGCCATCATGTCTTATGATAGATACCTCGCTATCTGTTATCCACTACAGTATAACATACATATGACACATAGCAGGATTACAGTACTTATTGCTCTAACATGGTCATATGCTTCTATCTTATGTATGGCTCCAATAGCACTGATTGCCCCTTTACAGCTGTGTGGGAACATTCTTAACAAAGTGTACTGTGACAATTATTATATTGTTAAATTGGCCTGCGTTAACACAACTGTCAACAACATCTATGGACTTGTTGCCACATCTCTTACAATCTTATGTGCTGTAATCTTAATCCTTTACACTTACATAAAGATCCTTAAAGTGTGTTTTTCCGGTTGTAAACAGACCAGACAGAAAGCTATCAGTACCTGCACACCTCACCTTGCTTCTCTGCTCAACTTTTCCTTCGGGGCTTTCTTTGAAATATTACAGAGCAGGTTTGATATGAGCAACATACCAAATAAATTGCGCATTTTTTTATCATTATACTGGCTTACATGCCAGCCACTTTTCAACCCTTTACTGTATGGTCTGAATATGTCGAGTATCCGTGTCATTTGTAAAAATCTGATTTTTGCCTCAACATAGACCTCTAACACTCATCCAGAGATTTGCTGAGTTGTTTTAAATTTGTTGTGCTTTATGAACACATCTGTTTATCTGCTTTCATGGGACGGAGAATAACATGAAATTAGTTGTTGTGTACTACTGAAACTGTTTTGCTTCCGTAAAACTTCTATAAACGTTTTTATTGTACACATTTTGTAATACAGCAAAAAATCATTAGACTAGTAGA
>NW_019478849.1:0-1030 GCF_002814215.2 Seriola lalandi dorsalis | reverse complement strand
TGTGTGTGTGTGTGTGTGTGTGTCTGTGTGTGTGTGTGTGTGTGTGTGTTTAGCTGGCGGTAGGATTGACAGTCAAGGTGTATCCTGCTGTTTGATGTGTGTTGCCATGACATCAGTGTAAGGTCAAACAGGGAACATCATACAGGTCACAATATTTCACTACATAAACTTTTCTTACAGTTTGAGCGCAGTGATGAGTGCAGAGATGGGTACAGGACGGGTTTAGCCTAGCTTAGCATTAAGACTGATTACAAGGGGGAAATGTTAGCCGAGCTCCATCAAGCTCAAGCTCTACTCGACTAAACGTCCTGGTGGTGTAAAACTTTAGATTCCTGTGAAAATATTAAATATAGTTGGTGATTTCACACAAGCTGAATTCACCAAAACAACAAACTGGGCCAACTCTTATTCAGTAACATCTGATTCAATGGATATGCTAAGAAGAAATTACATTGCCAGATTTGACAGGGCGTTCTGGTGGATTTGAAAACAGAATGAGAAACAAGACACTTTGTTTGTTCTGAAGAGGACGACATAGGACAAATGAGACTTTCCATAAACGATTGAGTGTATTTTAAACATTAGCTTGTGCGCTGCCTGAGGCTTAGAGAGGTAGTTTGTCTAGATGAGCCCTTCAGTCAGTTCTGACTCTGTATGACTCACAGTTCATATAAACCTGTGTCAGGTGAACAGTCTGAGGTGTGTTTGATTTACGTCCCTGCTCACAGCTGAATCCACTGCAGAAACAATGAAGCTGACTTCAGACTTTTCATTTCTTCATCTGAAGACTGAATGTTTCTACTTCCAGGGAAATTGTATTTCGATGATGAGATGTAAGGAACTTTGAGACCGATCTCTCCCAACCTTTCTGCCATGACTCATAAATGAAGTCTGAAGGAAAGAAAAAACATTTAATGAGCTGTGAGATTTTAAAGCTGAATATTTATCTGAAATATCTGAATATCTTTCAACACCCAAAGAGACAAAACTATTCCTGCAATTCACAAGAAAAAACACTCCTACCTACCAC
>NW_019478848.1:0-1030 GCF_002814215.2 Seriola lalandi dorsalis | reverse complement strand
TCTCTAGTGCAGCTAGAAGCCTCTCCTCAGTCTCCTGATGTTTTAATTAGTGTGTAGCAGTGAGTGATGTGAATTTATTCCCGTACATATGTGAAAAGTTAATTCTCTGTAATGGCTACACACATATTAGCCTACAATAGATCAGGCAATGACTTACACTTATACCTTTACTGGTTGGTCCAAGGAAAACACAATACAAACCTAGTGTCACATAAAATGCCTGTTTTGCTGCTTTTGCTGTTTAATACCATCATCAACAGACAAATGGCTTTTACATCAGCTCCTGTTGATGCAACTGTCTTAAATTTGATCCTTTCTATCTAAGGCAGACAGCTCTAAAATATTTAAACAAGATACATAACTAATAATAAGTTATGTGGTGTAATTATCATTACTGTGCATATATCATATAACAAAGACATAATTACTGATGTAATGAGTCAGTTTATGATTTTACTCACAAGTTATTATGTAATGAATCATTTTACTAATATGTTGTTGTTAATTATATATGCTAATATGTAGTTAATCTCTTAGGAGAACTGCCTATGGCTTTCCCACTTTTAAGTCATTGTCGCTGCTCTCCACAGAATCTAGATTCTACTCTTTCCCACTCTCCTTCAATTTGAACCTCAATTCTATTTTTTCACATTTTATTCTATTTATACACATTTTACTGGAATTTTAGCATATAATGTGTTCACTTGTTCCATATTTTATAAATTGGTTGTCAGCTCTCATAAAGCCTTAGTACAGTTCTTGTGTCGCAATAGAGAAATGTAAACAAACAGCCCATGGAGAATTTTGAAGGGGATAGCTACTATTGAAATGACTTGATATTATTTCAGCTTATGTAATGACCTACATGAAAAGGCTTTAAAACAGTTTACTGTCTGTAGCACAGTTGCAGCTGGAATCTCATGTGTGTTTGTGTGTGTTTTTCCAGGAAACACTAGATGGCACTATGGATATATAATCCCTGGGAAATCTTTGTACCTCTCTCTCTCTCTCTCTCTCTCTCTCTCTCTCT
>NW_019478847.1:0-1030 GCF_002814215.2 Seriola lalandi dorsalis | reverse complement strand
TGTGTGTGTGTGTGTGTGTGTGTGCGCGCCTTTTATTGGTTCCCTCAGATCATGTAGTCTGATGTTTAATTCTCTTATTCCAATAGTACAGCAGGGGGGCTCAGACAACTATCTGCTGAATTTGGCGCTATGTGCATCTATAAATACACCAGTCACAGAGCACGTTTCATTTCCTAAGATTACTTTCACTCACAACCATACCAAACATGCTCATGCTAATAATGTATAATCTGTGGAGATATCTGTTTCATGTCTTCTAGTTTATGGTTTCCGTGTCTGTTGAAATAACTTATGAGCCCTTTTTTTTTTTTAACTGTGAGGCCATCCGCTGAGGGAAAGAGTGATTTGGACACCACTATCAACATACTGTAAGAGAGGCAGGCGGGCGGGCATGTACTGTTGTTATGGTTGCCATGTTTGGACCTGAATTGGAATTCATTTCTCACCACGCAGTTGTACAATAATCTTTCTTTTTGTTTGCTTTCACCGGTGAGATGATCTTTCCATGCACACGCAGGCAGCTCACTGTTTTTTCATGATGAGAAAACTACATGTCAGCAAAGGATTATGAAGTTTAGTGTGTCTTATTCGTTCTCATACACAATAGGATGAATTGTATGATCGCACCGAATGAAGCGAATTAACTTAAACCTAACCTAAAAATAAACCTAAACCTAACCTAAAAAACGACTGGAATGAGTGGCCAGTGCAATAATATTATATGAATAATACAATATAAAATACTAACTGAGGAGAGGAAATCCAGAGACTGTATCTTATGTTAGTGTAGAAAATAAAACTTCATTTAAAAAATATTTCAAACATTGGATTTGCTCCGGAAATTAGCAAAATAGTCTAAACCTAATTTGCAGATTTGCTTAGTCTTTTTAAAGATTAAGGCTCATTGAATGACAAAAACAACTTAATGAGAAGGATATTTTGCTGTTTTAATGCAGCTATAACCAATATTTTCATATTAGCGATGCATTAAATTATTAATTTATGCCAAACGTGTTGATTGTAATGATGA
>NW_019478846.1:0-1030 GCF_002814215.2 Seriola lalandi dorsalis | reverse complement strand
ACACACACACACACACACACACACACACACACACACACCAAGCTTCCTCTTCAACCTTTGCTCTTTTTCACATTGATTTTAGATCTGAGCTGAGTTCAGTAAAGTTCCTCTCCCTTCACATATTATCAAAGCGCTTCCTCTCTGACATTTAGGGAGGAGGAAGACAAAAAGCGGGGAGAGCAGAACAGTGGGAGAGGAAGAGACGGTTATTTCAGCTTTTCATGGAAGCAGGTTTGGCCTTTCGGAGAAATACCGTTTCTGTCATACAGCATGTAATTATTGTCCTGATTATCCCCACTTCACACTGTAGTTTCTATTGCTATAATTGCTGGTCTTACAGAGGCAAAACCACATTTCATATTATTCTGGATGTTTATCTTTTTCTCGTTCTGCTTCAGACTTCTAATTAGTTCAGTTTTGTTGCCAAAACTCACAATTTTACTTCACATGAGAGGCAGTTAAAACGTATCCAAAGCATATGCACCTGCAGATAATATAATAACTCATCAGAATTTAGTTAAAAGTCTCATTTAAAACTGAACCCATGCATGAAACAAATACCTCAAACAGTAACAGTCTTTTTAAAGTGAATTAGCTGCAACAGAGAAAGAACTTAATCTAATATTTTCTAACGATGAAACAACTCATAAGTGTGAGTTATTGCACTGTTGGCAAATTATATTTGTGCAAATTAATTAGACAGGTTACATCTTAGATACTGGGCGGGGTTCGGTTGGAAAAAGGTGATTTCATTTATTTCTTTCGACCAATCCAAGATTAGCAATATTTGAATCAGAATGTGACGGCAGTTGCAGGGTCGTTTGCTCATAAAGTTTGATGCTGAACTCGCAAATTTTCTTGGTAAGTAAACAGCTGTTACTGCTAATACTGGCTATGTAGCAATGGCAAAACTGACCAATAGCTAAACTTTAAACTTTTAAGGAAATTGTTTTCCAACCTTGAACATCGATTTCAGATTCTGTAGCCGTTAATATTAAATGTTTTAAAGAAATTCTGAAACCAATTTTTT
>NW_019478845.1:0-1030 GCF_002814215.2 Seriola lalandi dorsalis | reverse complement strand
TCTTACAGCAAGATGTCAGCTGTCAGTCAGCTGGGCCGTCCCTCACTCTCAATCCCCCCCCTCCTAATTATCGGCTGGTTTGTGCCACGTTCCACTGGATATTCTGTCAAACTAAAAATCTAGAGAGTAAAAATGTACATTAAATCAGCTTGTCTTAAGCAATTTAGCTTTTTGCGCTCACACTATCCTCCCTGAAAATAAATGCTACCTAGGCTACAATCTTTAACATAAAGCTTGACAATAAACAGCCAGACTTCTCATTTAAGCCTCCCAAACTGTAATAAACCTTCAACCACACACTTCGAGGAAAACGCTCAGCCCATAATGACAATAAAACAAACATTCAGCAGAGGCTCAGATTCCCAGTGCAAGGAGAGGAAAATCATTCCAGACTTCCTCATCGCTCTCTCTCTCCCTCTCATTGATTTCCTCTCTGGTGCCCATATCGTCATCACGTCAGCGAGTGTGATGCTTCAGGAAATCAGAAACACGCCCTTTCAGACTCTAGCTGTCCATCTTTTGCCGTATCCAGGATCCAGGCTCTGCAGGACCGGGCTGAGAGGTGTCTCCATGGCAACACGGGCGTGCACCAGTCCCTTGGGAGCAGCTTATTGGCGGAGAGGTGGATTCTGATGGATGTGGATAGGTGGCAGCAGTGAGTGAGGAGGCACGTACGGGTTGTATGCACTGAGACATGGTATAAAAATTGTGTGTGACGCTGATGGGGTGCAGCAGCATCTCATCAGAGCAGTAAACCTAATTTTACCTTTTCCTTCTGAACACTAATTGCATCAAATTAAAGTCAAATACTCCCACCGCATATGCCTTTGTTAATGCATCAAGACACAGGAAGTTTTAAATGATTCAGTTCATTCAACAACATTTAGCTTTTATAAAAGCAGAGTGTGTGGGCGTCTGAAACAACAGCTACATTTAACAATTTTTCAATTACACAAAAACACCTCTGCTCTGGCTCAGAGGAGGTGAAACTGATTGCAGAGTTCAGTTGAAAAAACTGAGAAAAAGAGGA
>NW_019478844.1:0-1030 GCF_002814215.2 Seriola lalandi dorsalis | reverse complement strand
CACTGCACAGAGGAGGTAAAATCAATGCTTTTCCTTTCCGCCCAGCGTGTAACATCCCGTAATAAAAGGCAGCAGATGGTTCAACCCCTCAGATCCTGTAAGACTGAGCTGTGTATTAAGCCTATTGCTCCACAGAGGGAGTTTGGGATTACAGCATCAGTTTATAAACACACTACATCTCCTTAAGAGGCTCTGCATTTAGACCGCGGCCGTCTGCGGCGCTCGGCTGCACAGGAGGAACATGGAGTGTTTATAAATCATATCAATCCTCTCCAGGATCTGATACCGGAGCCTAAACATCAACATTAGGGAGATTAGTAAATCAGTAAAAGTGGAAGGATAAATAATTTTGGATACAAGCCTTGCTGAGAGAACAAATAAATAAAAACAAATATAAAAAAATCTTCATCATTTTTTATGCACAAGCTTAAAAATAAAGCCCCCAAAATAAAAAGGTTACTGTTCTTCAACCCCTTTTGATTACAGTCATCACCTTTTAAATTTTACAACCAAAAAGTCAGAATGAGTGAAAGAGACACTGAACCAAAGTCACAGAGGCACAAACAGAAAACTGGGGCCTGGAGTTTTTAACGTTTACGTCACCAGCTGTTGCAGCGACATGAGGAATCCCAAGATGCTTTGCACAGAGAGAACCAGGAGACCTGCAGTGTGTTAGGAGCAAAGTAAAGAGGCGTGACCGAGGCTATTCCACAGTTTAGAGCCAGTAATGAAAAAACGCCCAGCGGAGGAATCTTATCTGGCAACCGGTGAAGAGAGAGAGAGAGAGAGAGAGAGAGAGAGAGAGAGAGAGAGAGAGACCAGTACCAGAACCAGTGAGGAAACTGACCCACTGATTCCTACAGAGATAACTTTTACCAAGATAAGAGTCAACAGTCAACGTCCGGGGCCGAGGAGCGTCGGTTCTGGTTTTATCTTATAAAAGAAAAATGTGCGCACCTCTCTCCTACTTCAGATAAGAGGTACACTCAGTTTTCTAGAGCCAGCTGGTTGAAATGATGAGGAGGAGATT
>NW_019478843.1:0-1030 GCF_002814215.2 Seriola lalandi dorsalis | reverse complement strand
TCAGATAAGACTTACTATACTATGATGTTTTTATTGCTTACCATGTTGTTATGGTGACTTACTATACTATGACATAGACACAGGCTTGTATATGGATGGTATTGTGCATTTTATGACTAAAGTATGAAACTTTCTGCAGTGTTTTCTATAAACCATGAAGTTAATTTTCAGACGTGGAGGCATTTCAGATGTGAGCTCTAGGACAGGACAGAGCCCCCTGGAGTAATGAGTGTGGTCCAGACCAAACTAGCGTGCTAGCTTCTGATTAGAAGGTCGCTGACTAGGTCGCTAATGTGCTAGCTAGTCATGTGATTCCATAGCACACACAGCAGAGGTTGCCAGTGTTTTTTAACAAGCTATAGCTATAACACCTGGAGATGGTGGAGTTTGCAGTCACCCTGCAAAATTGGTGCTCTAAGCAAAATAATGATGCATGGCCTCAACAGCAATTATGTATCTTTATGCAATTTTGGCAAAGATATGCATCATTATAATGGAGAAATGGGGCAAAAACTGGAAAAAATGAAACCTGAAATAAAACCTTGGGGTGTGTTGATTATATGCTGAAACTTTCATGCTTTAGCCATAAAATGCACAATTATTTTGCCTCCCTGCCCTACTACATCACTCTGTCTGCATATTGCATACATACCCATAGGTCATTGCATGGACAGAACAGAACAAAGTGATCTGCACAATGTCCAAAGGTAGAGGGGGTATACCTCAGTGGTAGAGCATGTGGGTGTCCACAAATGCTATATGGCCATCCATCGACACAAAGTATATTCAGCCGTGTTTCTGTCAGCCTAAGAGCACTGATGATGTTTTTCTATCATCCCTCATGCTGAAGCTGGAATGAAACTAGCAGGAATCTGAGTCCTGACACTGAGACTGAGAACTACTGGCATACAACACAGACCATGCTGTAACATCTCAGCCACAGGTGTCAAACTGTAGAATAGTCAGTTATGAAAATCTACAGGTCTTCCGTCCCAGGCGGACACAGAAAAAAGAGCTCTCTATAAAGCAT
>NW_019478842.1:0-1031 GCF_002814215.2 Seriola lalandi dorsalis | reverse complement strand
GCTCTTTCGTGCAAAAGACTGAACAACACTTAAAAACGTTTAGCTCTCTCTGCCATTGACACTAAGAGCAGGGTCTGCGTCTCTGTGCTGCACTGTGCTCCGGCGTCTGACACAAAGCTGCCCCTGCCCCTCACCAAGAGTGAGAAAGAGAAAGAGGTCTCTCCTCTGGGTTGGGAACAGTGAAAATGCATCATTCATAGACAAATGTCTTAATCAGAAACGGAGTTGGTGAGACAGAATGCGCAAAAGAACTTTTATGTCGCAATATTAAACAGAAAATCTATTTTCTTAATTTCTGATGTACCGAAAGCAGAACCAATAACGCCGGAGCTTATCGATATTCTTTAAAAATTTAGCCCCGGGGCCTGTTGAATAACGGGTTTCGGAACCCATCCCTAATGAATTCTCATTCTAGTTCAGCAAGAATTTTTGGCCATAGAGTTTATTGTTTTTCAAAGTCAAACATTCACTTGAGGGTATCTACTGTCTCCCCCCCTTAGCTGTACTTGGGTCTTCATCTCACTATGTTTACAGCAGCAGATAATGTGATTATGTATTTTGGATACAGAGCACCACTCCACTGAGATCTGCATCCAAATAATCCCCATAATAAACCTTACATAATATAATAATAACGTCCGTTAGGACCTTTTATTGTTGTTGTTTTCGTATGTTGGTATGTGATATTTATTTAATTCATTTAATTATTTACTTAACCTACTTACTGAGTAACTTTCTTAGTAATCTTGTTTTTCTGAGACTGCTGACATAATTTCGTCCAAACATTAAACAAAAAATATTTGACCCTGAGTAACACTGTTTGTTCTCTATCACAATAATCCTATTAATAGCAGTGATCCACGACCAGCCAAGAGAATCACTTGGGTGTAGAGAGATTGTGCTTTTTCACCTTTTTGATTTATGGCCTGTTTTACTTTTTGTTTTATTGTTTACTCAGCTCAAACATTAAAGATGTACTACATATATCCAAAAGTGGTAAAGGAAATATGTAGCAGCCACTGGCTGTAGGC
>NW_019478841.1:0-1031 GCF_002814215.2 Seriola lalandi dorsalis | reverse complement strand
TTCAGCTCTTATCCTGCAGTGCTCCCTAAAATAGAATAAAGTGTCCCTTATAGCAGCGAAAGTTGTGCCAATGATGTCGAAGGGCTGGCCACTCTGTAATGGCTCCCAGTCATTTCTACACAAGATGATCGTATTGAAATATTCCCAGGCCATTTGTGTACAAGAGGTTTTAATTTCTGTTTATAGGAAGGATGAAAATATCGTATTTGTGTTAAAGTGTTTATGTTTTTTGCCTGACTCCTGTCCTCTTTGATAATGCTGTTGATGTCTTGCAGGTCTGTGGCAGCATGTGAAGCGACTGTGAAGAAACAATACTTGTTGCTAGGGTGGGAGTACAGAGACACAGATTCTGATGATGATGATGATGATGATGATGATGATGATAATATGAGTGGCTGTGGTAAGATGTGCATCATTTGTTAATGTACTCTTGGTATGTTTGTGTCCACTGATAATTGCTCAGCTATTATCAACCAGGCAAAATTGCTTATTTTAGTCTGTTTAACTTGTGCTTTTTACCTTTTGTAGGACGTACACCTCTATCCCTATCTGAGTCCGTTCGCTCCGAGTCTCAAGTCTGCCCCCCTCCAGCTACTAATGGTTGTACTCGTCTGTTACCAAATCTGCTGGACAGTGAAACTCTGAATAGAGACGATGGCAAAAAAAGTTCTTGTACTCTAATAAAGGAATCAGTGGTGGTCTTGACCAGACTGCCTGCATCTAAGATCAGAGCTCTACGTCCACCACCATCTCTAAAGCACCAGAGTGAAGATGAACCCTCAAACAATTCGGATTCTGATGTACAGCGGGTACCAGAAGATGACTTCTCTCCCTCAAGTTTTAAGTCTGGGTCAAATAAGAGGAGGAAAGTAGATCGAATGTGGAATGAAACACCTGCTAAGAATGGGGCAACGCCTAAAGCCAGGACAAGCTCTGATGCTGAGAGCAATGCAGCGAAAGAAAAAACAAAAGCACCCCAAGCTAATAAAAAACCCAAAGACAAGAGCAAGTCAACAACAACAACAACAACA
>NW_019478840.1:0-1076 GCF_002814215.2 Seriola lalandi dorsalis | reverse complement strand
AGCTGGCTGTGGCAGAGGGGTGCCCCAGATGTAGCCCTTGTGCTGGCTTAAATGCTATGTGCGTGTGTGTGTGTGTGTGTGTGTGTGTGAGTGTGTGTGTGTGTGCGTGTGCGCTAACCAGCTCAGCTCATGTGGCTTGTAGGCAAGCAGCCAAGACAAAGCGGCCTCCTACTGTTTAATGACAATAAATTTACTGCCCCACTCCGTATTGCTCTTGTATTTTGTAAACAAGGTTAATGCTCCTATTAATTGAGCACCTGGTGACAGAATATGACCTTGCTCGTGGTGACACTTACCTGAACAACTCCGTCCAACCACGGGTCAGGTTTTTATTGGCTCAAACTTTTTTTTATTTTTCTTAATAAAAAACGTAATGTGTAAGTATTTGAATTTGCCGCTTCATCATTTGCAGTTAACAATGCTCGTATTTTCACTCCTGCATGTGCACATCTGCGTCCAGTTGTGTTTACTCGGCAGCAATTAAAGTCTTCGACACACATTTTCTCACGGTTTTTGTGTCATTTATACAAAACTAAGCCAACTTCTCTCTTGCTAAAAGAATAATTCTCCCTCTCCTTTTCTCAAAAGATAAGAATTATGTATTTCTTATTTCATCTCACTTAAGGTGGTTCTTATAGTACAAGTAAAAACTTAAAACCCCTTTATTATCACCTCAAAAGAGGGATTATGGCTAATTGAGCATTGTAGCCAGATAATTGGGCCCGAGGACCTATCCACATGGAGAGAATAACCCTCCTAGTCTGATTCTGAAAAAGAGACAAAGCCAGTGGGTGGAGTAATGTGAGTTAAGGGATTCTCACCAGCTCTTGTGAGAGCTTGTTTCACATACACAGCTCAAAGTGGAGCTAATAACTTAACGCTAGTGTGTTTTCATTCTTGAGGGGTCTTTCTCCTTGGAACCTAGAACATTCTCCCAGATCCTTTGGTAAGGACTCTTGAGGGACTTTGTTGAGCTTGCCAAATTCTTTACAAAGACTTTCCCTCTCTTTATCTGCCTCTGTCTCGCTCTCTCACACACGCATGAACACACGCTCAACACACACACACACACACAC
>NW_019478839.1:0-1031 GCF_002814215.2 Seriola lalandi dorsalis | reverse complement strand
TTTCCTGTTTCTAATGTCTCTCTCTACAAAACTGTCAACTGTGCAGACAAAATGTGATAAAAATGTGATAATGCATGATCATATGTCAATGTTGTGATTACAGCAGGACAATCTGGTAGAGTCAAAGTCCTACTTGTTTGTCTGTCCGTCGTCTCTTGGCCTCTGGCTCTTCCTCCTTGTCCAACTTCTGTCCTGCAGGATCCTGGAACTCCTCAAGCTCCTCCGCCTTCTCCTTCGCCATGGCAACAACCGCTGGCGGGAAACAAGCCAACTCGGCAACGTGGATACCAAAACTCTGGTCACACACACCTGAACACACAGTTTGGGCCACGTCAGTTTGGAGACTTCTATATACAAAATTATATTAAAACACTCAAGCATCTTCAAACGACAGACAACTAGTCTAACTGAGGCTGGAACAATTAATCAATAAAACTAATACATTTTTCTGATTAATTAATAGTCAAACAAGTAAAAATAACAAAGATAAATTTTGCTTCATGGTAAAATGAACTCCTTAGGGTTTTTAGTCTACACAATACAGGCAATCTACGCAAGAAAATAACATTTTTACATTTGACAGACTAAATCTGGACCTATAAATAAACAAACAAATAAAGATGTAACAACTGCAATCACAGTGAAGTTAAAAAAAAAACAAAAACATTTGTACAACCAGTCACAATCAGACCAAATGTCTCACATCTTACATCAACTTTCATTCATGCCAACTGTAACCATGACTGAATGAATTTCCAGCTTTAAATAGGCTTCAGCGTTTGAGAAAACAGCAATTAAAGCCCTGAAGTCTTGCATTCTATCTAATAAATTATGCTTACTAGGAGAGTCACAAGAGAAACACTTCAGCCTGTGAGAGCAGAGAAAACTCTCAACCGTACCAAATGCCAGATATTGCAAGAGCAATGTGGCTCTTTGCATAAATGTCTGAATAAAGCTATAGGGCACATGAGAAGTCATCTGTGTCTGTGTAACTAAAAGCCATAACTATAACAGATGGATGAAGCTTGCAA
>NW_019478838.1:0-1031 GCF_002814215.2 Seriola lalandi dorsalis | reverse complement strand
ACACACACACACACACACACACACACACACACACACACACACACACACACACACACACACACACGCACAATACTGCATTATGTTCTGTATGTTTGAATGTATTTTTTATTTTTATTTTGTGTGTATATAAATGAGTCACCTCTCTATTGCAAGACTACAGCGAGCCAGGTGTCCCCTGAAAGCAGACTGTATCATCGTCAAGGCAACCGCATCCATCTCTCCACCTACAGAGGAAGCTACATCACTGCGGTTTGTTGCTTCTACAGCCTGAAAAGACGAGATGATGAAGAGATGAGATTCATAGATTGACAAACAAGTGAGGAGACTTCGGGAGCTTACAGTAAGATCCCAGAAAATGCTTTTTAAATGGCCCATAGTTTAAAAAGTACTTGTGATATTATTACCAAGAATAATACTGGTGATTGAATATGACCATTCTGATGTGTGATCGGATTCTCACAACTTTACTGTGTGGAAATGTTTGTGTGTGGGTGAAACCTTAATGTGCGTGTCTTTCAGCAGGTCCTTGAGCTGCGCCTCTCTGAGGAGATGGCCTCTTAATGCTGACTGCAACATCACAATGTCCTTAAGATAGAATGCAAAGAGATGGAGATAGACAGAAATCTGGGACAGAGTGTCTGGATATTTTTATGTAATAATTCTCTCACACATCAATAACTTCTTTTACATAACTGTGGTGTGTTACATACCCTGTTTCTATGCTCCTTCCAGTTTGTCTGGATGATCCTTGCTGCTTTCTCTCTTTCTTTATGTTGTCTTTTCTCACTCCTCTTCTCCTCTACATTTCTATCCAAATCTTCACCTCTGTCTCCTTCCTTCTCTCTACCGCCATCGTCCCTTTCCTCTGTCTCCGTCTGACCTGATCTGCCCAGACTGTCCTCATGGTCCCCTGCTGTTGTGGCAGAAGGAGAGGAGAGCTCAGCTAGTGCAGGTTTGATTTTGTCGTCCTCCAGACTTCGGATCCTCACCCACAATTGCTCCAACTCCTGTCTGAGAAACACACAAACACA
>NW_019478837.1:0-1031 GCF_002814215.2 Seriola lalandi dorsalis | reverse complement strand
AAAAAAAAAAAAATCACGACAACTTCCAGATACAACACAACTTCAAATGTTGCAAGAGGGCCAGAGAGAGAACAAAGAGGAAGGGGGTGATGGATCACCACTAATGATAAATTCCCTCTTTGAGCAGCCAAAAGCACAAAAGCATGAATATGTGGTGAAAACTATGTTTACACCTGTTCTGTTTCTGCTCTGTGAGAAGAAGGATGTCTATCTCAGCTGTGTGAAGCTCTGAGAAGATTATTTCAATGGTGAAGAGTAAAAAACATGTTACTGATCTCTGGTCCTTTGACGGGTTTACATCATTGTCTTCACTGAGCAGTTACTGTAAAAGGGCAATTGCAAGACTGCAGATTTCTCATAAGAGACTTGCACAGGGAGAGAATATAAGGAGAGGATGCAACACAAAAATGGAAGAAAAAAGATGTTTTTCACATACTTGGAATAAAAATTTGTCCATGTCTAATCACATCATTGTAAGATATGAGCCCTACAAGAAACTTTAATTCCTCTTCCAGCGAGGAAACTTGAGATCAGCCTTAACACAGGCCAAAATTCCTCTGTCTGACAAGAGGACAGCAAAATGAAAGTAACTCCTTACCTCATCACATCCTAATCCATCTAATACTTCACCTTGACCAACCAGAGAAGAACTGGATATCCTCGCTTTATATTGAAATTAACCAACTGTTCTTCCAAATAACTGACTATATGGACACAATACCAGAGAAAAGAAATAACACAATTAACTAGAAAATTCCAGGGAAATTTTGAGTGCCACGGGGGCTACTGCCGGGATGAGTACATGATTTATTTCCAGTGTTCAAAAGTCACCCATCATATTCTGGTTTTGAGAAATGTCTTGATATAAAAGACTCTGATATAAAACAATGTCACATCCCTCCATCATGTATTATGTGGGAAATATTTCATATTCTGTGTTGTTTTTTTTAATAAAACAAGAGGCAACATGTCTTCAAACTGGCATGCCCCGAGGCACTCCTCTCAGCTATTCTAGCTGTAGAGGAGTGCCT
>NW_019478836.1:0-1031 GCF_002814215.2 Seriola lalandi dorsalis | reverse complement strand
CTCGTTATTATTGAACACTTTATTGTAAACTCTTTTGTCCTTGTCAGGATCCTATAGGAATGATGACCTTCTAATTTAACCTGCGCCGGAGCAGGTGAGGAGTTCAGCGAAAGTTACCATGGTTATTTACCCTGGTAACAAGTGAACCACCGTCATAGGACTGAAAACCCAGAGTTAAACCTGAAGTTACCTCGATGACCTCAAATCCTGCTCTGTAGTGCAGACCTCTGGGATCTCTCTCACTTGTGGACAGATATACTGTCTGTTATACATGTTTTTTATTATTTCCATAACCGTTAGAAATAAAGATGGGAAGTTTGGTCTCATTGCGAACACCTGAGTGTCACAATCAGATCCTTTTTCATTGTAATTATTTGATTTTAAAAAACACCATTAAATTACAAACATCTGAGAATAAGGAATAAAGTTGTTGCCTTTGTTTTCTGTAATTTACTTCATACGTTTATGTATTTTACATTTTATGTATCCGATTCCTTTGTTTTACCTGAGTTCAGGTGAATTCTGTCCTAAAAGTTAATTTGTTCATTAGTCACGCTTGACTGATCAGAGAGAAACAGTTTTGTTGTTGTTTTATTGCCAACTCTGAGATTATATCACTGGACAAATAATTAAAATTCTGATTAATGTCATATTTCCCCAAATGGAGCTCATTTTCCCCACAGGAGCATTCAAATTCATAAATAAAACAAGTTATGAGTTATTGTCTTGATATAGAAAATGCAGTTTGAGGAAATTGCCTGGAAAACTGTGTAATTGTAAAGTGTGACAAGTCTTATTCCTTAAAGACCGCCGCTTCTCTTTCACGTACCCATGGTTGTGGAGCTAATTGGCTAATTAACGTCCAACAGAGTTTGTTTAGGAGCCCATCAAGTCCCCACCACCCCACACTGCCTTACAGCCCACACGCACATTTGTTATGCCTGGGAAACGGCGTTACCCAGAGTGTTTTGCCTGCAGGCGATTTTCAAATTTCATAGAAAGTGTTTCACAGCTCTCTGTTGCACACACAC
>NW_019478835.1:0-1031 GCF_002814215.2 Seriola lalandi dorsalis | reverse complement strand
TTATCACTTAGTCTCACCATCATTTCTTTTTATTTGACAGATTTTTATTCTACAGATTCTGAATCCTGATTGCATAAAAGGTTCAAATTATAGTTATGTGGCTTGTGGCTTTGAGGGGGAATTATTCATGCTCATAAAAATTGAGTGGCGGCCGTTGGCCATAAGTATAACATTTATGAGTCATACTGTACGATACCGACATGTAATATATTTTCATTTTGTTGAATTGCTTAATGAACTTGAAAAGAACATTAAACTGCTTATTTGAAAATAACACACACAGAAGGGTAAAAAAGAGTTTGATAGCTGTCATGGCGACCATCAGTTCTGCCAAAGGAAGCATAACGTGCTACACACTTAGCAAGATCAACAATATTACCATCAACACTCAGCTTCAGCATATAAATGACTCCCAGGATGTTGATACCCATAATTTTTGGCAAACCATATCCTGAATATGTAGAATTAAATGGAGTGAGACGAATCTAATTGAGATTCATCAATAATTCTTAGTGATCTGCATGAACCCGTGGTACTTACAGTGGATAATGATGAAAGCTTGGCAATAGCAGTGCTTTTTTTTCCATCTGAAGGTCAACAGAGTAATCATAGAAAGGAACATTATCTTGAGGGACAGCTCCTGCCCTAAGCCAAGATTAACTTTAATGTACCTTTTATCTGAATGGCAGGACCACATCAGTGTCCAAACATGAAATAATTCCATACAAATGCCACTCAGCCCTTCCACATAGTCCAAAAATTATGAATATGAGAATAAATTCTTAAAGATTTCTCAGCAGTCTTTATTCAACTTTTCCCAGGAGCTGGACATTAATCTCCTCACCTTAAAACACAAGACAGTATTTGGTGGTAATTTTAGAAAGCATGAATAGACCATGTGAATGAAAAGAACAAAAGGTCCTGGTGCCTCCAACACAGTCCAATTCCAGATTATCTTTCAAAGCTCTTTTTTATTTTTATATTGCACTGTTAGTATCGCGGTTTGTATGTGGAGAGATTTAAAAAAAAAA
>NW_019478834.1:0-1031 GCF_002814215.2 Seriola lalandi dorsalis | reverse complement strand
AGGGACAGTTGAAAGTGATCTCTCCCCCCTGCATTTTTACTATTTAGAATCCATCATATAATTTTTCAGATTGTTTGCCGCAAGTGCCAACATTTAGGTCTACTGTTTATGTTCAAAGTCCACACATGATGTTTGTCTTATAGACACATGCTGAAGGACTTTTTGTATTTATTTATTTTTTTACATTTTACAAGTGGTATGTGGAGAGTTGCTATTATTTTGTGGATGAGAAATACGACCTTGCACATTGTGTTTAAGGTTTTTAAGTGAATGGGGACATGAAAACATTTAGAGCATCTGTACTTTTTATATTAAAATACATGTCAACCTTCAGCCAGGGGTTAAATTAGAAAAGATTTGATATTCTGAATGGAATGGATGACAGGTCTGGAAAATGATAGTATATTGCTCTAATGCATAGATCAATAGCCTACACTACTTAATGTCAAGATTTGTTCTCATATTCATAAGTAATGTCTTGTCAATAATGTCTCTCAAAATGCAAGAATTGCAAAGACTAAAATTAAGTTAGGAATTAAAGTTTCAGAGTGAGACTTAAGTTAATGTCTTTAAATATACAACCTGGATACCTTTTTGAAGTGTGCTTGGCACAGCAACTTGGCATTACAAGATGATCTATCTATCTAATCTATGCAGAATTGCCCAGTGGTTACATTATCCATAACAGCTCATCCTGGAGTTACAAAACAAGTTTTCTTAGTGGCAAATGTTTCTAAACACACATTTGTTTCCTTCCGATGTTCCTACCTGTGCTGTGCTGTTGGCCTCCTGTCCTTTAAAATCCTCAGAGAATAAATTGTCTCTAGTCTTTCACCTCTCCCTTTCCCGGAGATCCCAGTGATGTGGACATTCCATCCGGAAAACCAAACATTATGAGAAGTGCTCTGCACACGGAGAGTCTCACTCGCAGTCAGTGGCGCCCATTACATCATCAGCAAGTCCTTATATGGGACTGTACAGGCTCCACTGTGTGTGTGTGTGTGTGTGTGTGTGTGTGTGTGTGTGTGTGT
>NW_019478833.1:0-1572 GCF_002814215.2 Seriola lalandi dorsalis | reverse complement strand
TTCTGAAGTCTAATGTCAGAATAAATGAGTACCCGGTGTACCAGCATTTGCCACTCACCATGCAGATCTCAGTAGCTACCAGGTAACACAGTCTGTTGAACCATCTGACATAAGCCTCCAGGTTGGAGGTTTTCTTCTTCTGGTCACTGAAGCATGGCTGCTGATGATACACACACGCACACACACGCGCACACAAAAACATAAACACAAGTGAGTATAGGAAGTGTTACCATACGGAATTCCTCTGATCCTAATTAGCTTCCTATCTACAGGCTGACCCCCTATGTGAGTGAAAATGACAAAGACGGCGAGCTGGGAGCGGAAATAACACGATCAATGGAAAGCAGGTGAAAAAAACCACAGGGGGAAGGACATACGGAGAGAAGACGAGTGAAAGAGACGGAAGCTGAATATGCAGAAAAACCGCAGTGGACGAGTGACATTGGAAAGAAGAGAGAAGGAAAGTGTTGAACAGAGCGGGCAGATGAAGCGCTTGTGTGCGTGAGCCACAGCTTGTGACATGAAATGCTGCGCTGTTCGCGACCTTTTGACTCGCCAACCTCTGTTTGGCCCCTTAAGAAGCAAATCCTGATCAGACCTTAGACACCAAAAACACAATATAGAAGGCTTTTCCCTTCTTTACTGTGACAGCTATTCTTCAGGATTCCCCAACAAAACAAAACAGAAAACACAAAGGACACACTATGGGTTTCCACTGATATGGCAAAACATTACACAAAACTAATTGTAGAATTCATATTCATGAATTACTGTTAAAAAATAATATTGCGATTTAGAAACACTAAAAGTTTACCTGTGTTCCATCCAGCGGGTCTTTCTGAACAAAGGCTTGGACAAACTCCTCTGGTCCAATGTGACTCAAATGTTCCTGGAAAACACAACACACAGACACACGTGCACACACATACACACGCAGATACACACAGATAACACATACCACACACACACACACACACACACACACACATACATGGGCGTAGTCCCATTAATAATTCTTTCATTTCAGTAATGGAAGGCAATCAATAAAGGGAAGTAATGACTCATCGACGTGACTTATTGGAATCATATTTCCTCAAAGTGACACTTGAGACAATATTCTATTAAAAGACCGCTGTGCAGTCACATACATGTGCAAATCAACATGACTCATTAGACCTTTCTCAACTCGTGATATAATCCAAAAACAAAAAACAGTGCTGCGCACACGCACACACACACACTTTTTAACCAGATTTAACATGTTGCTAAAACCTACAATAAGACATAGATAAGACAGAATAAAGTGCTGTATATGTGTACTGTACATGTCTGTCTTTCTCTCTCCTTCTGTGTGTGTGTGTGTGTGTATATGTGTGTGTGCATGTGTGAAGCTGTCAGGTCACATATATCCACACTGGTTTTATCCCCTTTGTTTGAAGCCCCAGGCACATCAGTGACTTCTGGGGTGATGTCACCGCTCAGACAAGGGTACAAGCTTACTCAGGCAGGCACACACACACACACACACACACACACACACACACACACACACACACACACACACACACACAC
>NW_019478832.1:0-1031 GCF_002814215.2 Seriola lalandi dorsalis | reverse complement strand
TGAGGTCTGACCCTCTCGTTGGTCAGAACGTCAACACGATGGCGGGTGTTGCAGCTCGTGGGATCCCGTCACAGGATGGTCTCTAGCGTTAAAAAAGAAACTGACTGAACTTTGAAAAAGCCGAAGAAACAACGTTTGTAGATATAAGACTGATTAGTATTGACACGAGAGAGATTAAACTAAGTGAAAGTGTAAGTTGACAGTTTGGTCACATGGTCCTTAAATCATTTTACATAAGATAGACAGTTTGTTTTTTTTTCATTTTGGATAAAAATCAGCAAAGACTGTAACTGTAAAAGTTTCCTGGGTGTTAATGTAAAATAAATGAAAGAAATATAAATAAAAAAAGACATATGTTGGTTAGAGGCTCAGATCATCACTCACATTAGATAAAATGGAGCGTGGGTCTGATGTGAAATGTCAAGACCTTTGAAGAGGCGTGCTGTACTTTGTGTCTCTTTGTTTAGGTTACAGTAAACTGGAACATTACTTAGATGTGTGACCCAATCAGAAAAACCAATGACCTAGTTATAGGCTGCAGCCCGTTGGTAAAGCAGCAATGGATTAATAAGAAAAGAAAAATGGACGATGAAACGTCATTTCAGTCTCAGCTCCGACTCTTCACCCTCCTGCAGACCAGCAGCATGAGGAGCTGGTGAAAAGAGGACTATAAATGTCAGTGGACACATAAATACAGAGAGCGAGGTTGCCATCCTTTCAACATCGTTCCCGCATTCCTCCAAGACAACCAGCGAACAGTCGGGCTTCCTCTGAGTCATCTGGAATCACCTAGGCAACACCTGTGCACGATTAGGTCTATAAACACAAACACACACCGCTGGATTTGGGAGAAAGAAAGAAAGACACTTTGTGGGCATTTCCTGAAATACAGTATCTGTGTGACTGCGTGAATGCACAGCGTGAAAACACCATTCATTATATCTGCTAACCAATCAGAGCTTATCAGGCGGCGGAGTGCCCGGTCTGGACTGGAAATCCCCTCTCCGCCTCCAGATCTGTTACCCAATTCA
>NW_019478831.1:0-1031 GCF_002814215.2 Seriola lalandi dorsalis | reverse complement strand
CCTGCCACTCTCCCTGAATCCTGAACAGCTCTGGGAAGCCAGAGCAGTCTCTGCCTGTCTTACACTGTTGCTTCGCAGTTGAAAACAAAGGCTTTGGAGTGACAGTGAGTGCTCCGCCTTGGTGTAATATTTCACCTCTAGAGAATGTGAAGCAATAATCTGGATCCAAACCTAAGTTGTCTGACAAACTGTCCCATACTCTGGAAAAAATGTCACTTATCCTTTCTACTTTGACCTCCCCACAGAGGCTCGTCTATAAAACCTTTATTATCCTGGTGAAACCAACCACAGAAGTGCATTTTTCCTGCTGATAACAGTGACAGCAGAAAGACAAAAGGATTTGCAAAAAGGAAAGCTCTGGTTACATTGCATTATGGACCACAAAGACAACTGTCTTGTGTGCTGATGCTGGTGACATCTTCTCCTTTTCAATGATGGATTTCTTCCTGTATGATTTTCTTGTCACGCTGTGTAGCTTGACCAGGTATCCGTGAGAGAGAAGGGAAAAGAAAAGTACACGTTCAGACAACAAAATAAGCCAACAGGTGCGAGGAAAATCCCCAGTAGCTGTTGTTTTGACAGTTTGGAGTGGATTCAGCATCTAAAAACATTAAAAGGTTGATTTTCTTTAAAAAAAATAGAGTCAAAATGTGACATTGAACACATTGTCTGTCGGTCAACACACACAAAGCATTTAAACATGTAAAAATATGCTTATCAGCGACTTTTCCGAACATGCATCCTCCCCTCTGCTTCCCCTTGCCCTCTGGCACTTTCATTTAAAATTTCTTTCCTTTGCTGCTCCATCTCTCCCAGCATTCCCTGCGGTGTTTCCTCTTTAAATGTCTCTGATTCACTAATTGAGAGTTAAGCTGATGACAGGGCTTCGGGGGCCAGACAGACACATGTACCATGCATTGCTGTGCAGATGCTTCATGTGCACACACACACACACACGGACACACACAGACACACACACACACACACACACACACAGACACACAGACACACACACACACACACACACACAC
>NW_019478830.1:0-1031 GCF_002814215.2 Seriola lalandi dorsalis | reverse complement strand
GACTATTTCTTGGCTGAGTGCAATGACTTCCTTTTCAAGCCTAAGAAATAGTTCCCATACAGTGACAACTTCTCAATTTTTCACTGGCATGAATTAAACAGACAAGATACAAAATGTTGATTAATGAAATAACACACCATATATAATATAGCACGCTATTATAGAAGAAGTGCCAATATCACATGAACATTTAATTCATGGCAGTGTGTGTTATCTTTCTACCATAAGGCAAAGCAGCTGTGCATAAATCACTCAATCATGCAAACTAGTAGCCAAGGTGCCACAGTGTGACATCAATGCAACTTAAAATGCAAAGAAGATTATTGGAGATGTAAATTATAACTGAGCTGCGAAATAACTAGGAAAGACGTGTGTGTGTTTGTGCGACTTCCCCCCGCCCTCACTCAATGTTACTTTTTTCAGCACGGTTTAAAAACAACCCCTGATAGACATGATTAAAAACACTGATAGCGTCAGGCCAACAGTCTGCATTACACTGTCCATCACTCACAGATGCCCATAACAACGGGAATAAGTCCAATTCCAATCTGTTCTAAATATCATAAATCAATATGGCAGCTACCATTCCCCACTGGAACTCAAATCTTTGCCTAATAGCTGCATTGTTCAGACAAAACTGGGAGGATCCAGTATTTGAAGATGAACATGCACTGCAGCCAGTCCTGGAGGCCTGCCCAGAAGCAGTGTGTGTGTATATGTGCGTGTGTACATGTGTGTGTGTGTGAGCTCGCAGGTTGTAGTCATTGCACGTTGTTTCTTTTCCCTTTTCATTTTGCATTAAAACAATACCACCAACAAGCTCTGGCAGCCCAGCTATCCTTTGTTGCTTCTGCTTTGACGAGCAGAGTGACGTGCTGCGTGATCAGCTGACCTGGATGTACACTGTGTATACTTCACATTCGCAAATTCTGGTTCTGCTTCAACGACGACACGCACTTTCCTCGGTGTCCTCAGGAGCTTTCTCCTCTTCCACCACCTCCGTCCACAGGGTTAACTCCAGTTTAATTCAA
>NW_019478829.1:0-1032 GCF_002814215.2 Seriola lalandi dorsalis | reverse complement strand
TAGATAGATAGATAGATAGATAGATAGATAGATAGATAGATAGATAGATAGATAGATAGATAGATTTTTTTTCACTCACCTGAGTTGTCATACAAGAGCAGATGGGACACTGTGTTGGCAGCTACTGCTACGTAAGGAGAGAATGTTCGCAGTGTGTGTTTGTGTGTGTGTGTGTGTGTGTGTGTATTTGTGTGTGTATTTGTGTGTGCCATGGGGACAGCGCAGTAGCTCATGGTGCTCCGACAGGTCCACTGTGTGTGGTGTTCTGCAGCATCAGCAGCCGGACAGGGGCCAGACGGTGGATTTATGATGCCAGGGAGCGGAAATGACCTGCTTCTGTCATTGGGTGTGTGCCCCATCACGAGAGGCCCTAAACTATATTGGCACAGCGCTGACAGACATGTTTGTCATCCAGTCAGTTTTGAAGATACCAAGCACGGGGTATTACTCCTTTGACAAGCCCCTCCACTCAATCTGTGTGTCCGCGTGCGTGTGTGCCGTCTCCGTCTTTTCTGCTTTGTTTATGTTTTTTGTTTTTTTGGGGTTTTTTTGCTTTCAGAGCTTTCAGATGCTTCACATCGGCTGTTTGCTCGTTGGTCATATTAGTCCTAATTTCTTGAAAGTAATTTAGGCATAATATATTAAAACAATATATTACAGTGTAAGTATATTACATTACAATGGCTGTATAATCATAAGTACAAACTTGTAAGTATTGAATCTTTTATTACATCCTTTATAGTATGTATTTGGACATTTACAATCTTTAACCTGGAATTGGTATTTATTTTAAGATACTATAAAGTAGGCAATTGTGTTGTCATCTTAAAATAATAATATATTATACTCTCAACTGCCATGGTTCTAATGTAATTCATGCACCACTTTCACAAACTGTATCACAAGGGTGCTTTCAACTTTCCAGGATTATGTGTGGAAGTGTTGCATGAACAGTGACACCTTCTGGCTTTCTGAAAGGCCAAGTATGACTGCATTCAAAATTTCAGTCACTACTCATTTCACCTTGATTAC
>NW_019478828.1:0-1032 GCF_002814215.2 Seriola lalandi dorsalis | reverse complement strand
GCCCTCGGCGGTCCCAGAAGAATCACATCTCCAGTACTGTAGAGAAATGAGTACCATCACATCTCCAGAATTTTGGCATTGACTTGGTACTGAAGTATCTCTCATGGCATCTCTGTTGCAGCTGTTTCACAGCACTGATGATTTTCAAATTTATGGGATATAAACAGAAGTGCCTCAGCTCTGTTGGGCTGTAAATATTTGCACAGATTGTGTCCAGCCTGCTTTTCTACTAACCAACTAAATGCAAATATGTCCCGTTTTGTTTCAGGCCTCTGTGGCTCTCTCCTCGTCAAGTGATGGTTGTACCTGTGGGACCAACCTGTGAGGAGTATGCTCAGAAGGTAAGCACTGACCTCAGCCACTTAAGTACATATTCACACTTCAGAGACAGCGACAGTACGAACAGTGCCCTGAAGGTATCGGGCACTTTAATTTAACACCTAACTGATACTATAGTTGTTTCAATCCTACTACATCAGTATTTAACCACTGAGGCACATTTTTCACAGGCTAGAATCATGTGCTGTTGCATTGTGCCGTTGTATGCATGTTGAGATATCCTTAAAGTATGGAACTTGATTCAGATGGCTCAACAAAACTGTTAAAAACACTTCCACTGCCTCTGAAGTTCATATTTCTGCATCTTTTAGTAGGAAAACTACAGTTCATTACAACTTGGCTCTATTAGTTATAATAACATTGTACCAAAGTAATTGTTAAGTTCTTGGAATGTGGCAACTTGCAAAAGACATGGGTGCTGAGACATTCATTATTAATCTATTGTACTGGAATAGTGTGCAAGACGAGTCAAACTCAAGTTGTAATAAACTGCAGTTTAAAATGTGGAAAAGAAAGATTTGATCATTGATCATATTATGCTTAAAGCTGCAGTGATTAGATATTTTTGCTTTAAAAAAGTGACTGAAACAGTTCCTAGATTCTCAAATCGAGGATTTGGTGTTTTTCTTTGTCACACTTAATAGTAAACTGAAAATCTTTGGTTTTGGATTGTGGGTAAGACAAAATAAAACA
>NW_019478827.1:0-1032 GCF_002814215.2 Seriola lalandi dorsalis | reverse complement strand
ACTGCTAACTGGAAAAAGTAACCACATACTGTTCAAAACTCAGACGTCATCCCATAAGCATGATGATGTTTGCTCCAAATGAGAAGATAAGGGTTCTCTTTCATCTCATTTCACATCCAGTTTGATGTGATACGACACCCATTAAATCCCATTTAGTGAAGAAAGACGACTTTATTTTTTACCACCTGCAAACATCAACCCTCCAACTTCAGCCGAGCTTTATTTGTATATTATGGCAATCTTTCCACTTCAAGCAGCCTGTCTGTAGAAGACTATTTTTCTCCATCTAAAAATCATTACACTTGACATTTGTTTACATACGAACCATGCAGCTCTCAATGCTGCGAGAAAAACGATCCTACACATCTAAAATAGTGACTTAAACTTTGTTGCCCTTCAGCATATAACATGTTTTATGAGCCGAGTCTTTTGAAATAAGCCTTCTTCTGAGCCGCGCTGCATTTATCTGGCATTAAAACTGAGCAATTTACAAGCACAACAATGTTGTTAACACTTGACATTTGGTGGGTTGCTCTTCTGGATAAAAATGCTATGCTGTCAGAAACATTAAGATGTACACATACAACAAGCCCCTCCAACGGCAATCATGAATTACTTTTGGCAAGGATACAGAAAAGCAAGCAGAGTGGGAATGGCAGGGCTCACTGGTGTATTTTGATGCTTGTGTGTGTGTGTGTGTGTGTGTGAGAGAGAGAGAGAGAGACACACTATAATATCAGACCTCCAAATTAAGAATCCCTTTAAGTCAGTAAGCAGCTGTGCACTTTCTTTTCTGCCCTTCACATGGGGAGATTCTAGTTCAGTTCATGAATAGAAAACAGCTCATTTTTGAGGTGGCTCTTTCTTCTAAATGGGCCTCAAATCCTTGATCAACACTTTACTTTTCTCCCCAGTGAATAAGAAATCTATTTCTCTTCCTCTCTGTCTTTATCTTTCTTTCTGCGTCTTCATCCCCCTCTCCCACACTCTGATCTAACAGCTGAAATGGAGTGTGTGTGTGTGTGTGTGTGT
>NW_019478826.1:0-1032 GCF_002814215.2 Seriola lalandi dorsalis | reverse complement strand
TGCTAATCTGCTTGAAAAAGTATAGCAGCAAATGACTCCTGGCATGCTCCTGCAGATTTCATGTTCCTTCACTTGGCAGCAATGTGCTTTTTAGTGATAACTTTTAAATGAAACCATTTTCTTTTAACATTTTTGCAGCTCTCTGGACAGAGACATACAGTATATCTACACTGCACTGCATCCACACTGCAATGTTATATACTTTGTTATCAAAGGTGAAAGTGTGAGGCCAAATGCAAACATACAGTATAGATCCATCCTTCCTTCTGGACAAGAGAACAGCTTCAAGAAGACCGGAGTGTCACTTCAAAGATCTCTTCATCTCCTTGAGGTTTCCTCTCTTCCTATCCTGTTTGGCTCTACTGTGTTAAAAGTGTGTTTTTATCTACAGCCCTGTAATCTTCTATCCATCCCTCCATCTCCCCTTCCCACCCCTGGCTCACTCTGGTTAATGAGGGACTTTTTTTGTTGTTCGCTCAGAAGATAACACAAAATGAAAGATTCATCAAAGCAGGGATGTGTTTCTTAGGTATAACCTTTGCGCACAGGAGACGGATTTGAATTGGCTGGAAGTTTACAGGTGGGAATAATGAGAATTCTCAACTTTGTACTGTTGCCATATAATTAAATCGTTATATATTAGTGGCTTCTATTTCTGGAGTAGGGTTTTTAAATGACGAATAACAAATCACTCACCAATCTGATGGCTAATACCTGGTGTTTCATCTGGTAGTTTATGCAAGTTCTTCAAAGGTAATTGAACATTTTTCCCAACCCTGATGATTGCCATTAGTAAAACCATTAAGATTTTTTATTTGAAAAGAGTTGACTAGGCGAGCAGACAGTGAATTCTGCCTCACTACATTTCATATTCACAAAGGAGGTGTTAAAAGACTCAAATACGTGGCCCTGAGCTGACACTGACATTAATCTCAGACACAAATGTGGCCAGATGTAGGAGAAAAAGACTTATTACTATGCCATACTTTACACCTCACAGCTCTTAAGCTGGTACTACCACTCAAGCAGTGA
>NW_019478825.1:0-1032 GCF_002814215.2 Seriola lalandi dorsalis | reverse complement strand
TACACTGTTAACTATTAAATGAAGCAATTATTAACTATCAACTTTTAAATAAAATCAAAAATGCAGACAAAAACATCTCTGTGCGCCTAAAACCATATATATATATATATATATGTAGATGCCATAGTGGCCACTGGATCTTACGTCAACGTTGCTGCCATATTGGTCTGGGAAAGACTGCCCTGTAAACAAGCATAAGTAAACAGAGGAGCTGCAGTTTATGTGGATAAAAAGTTCTATAACATTTATATTTCTCAATCAATTTCAGTGAGTCGTTTCTATATTCAAGGGTTAATGATCTACTTGCAGTGAAAATTTAGTCACTAGTTACTTAGACTAAAAGTCACCGGAAATAAATAAATGTGGAATTATGAAATAAAAGTCCCCTGAAATTAATAAAAATATCATCTTAAAATAAAAAGCTATTTATTTATTATTATTTATTTATTTATAAAGCTATTTATTTATCTATTGACTCAATTATATATTTATATTTACATATATTTATATATTTCTACATTTATAACCTATATTTATTTGAGAATTTATTTCATAGCAGTATTTATTTATTTATGTTTTTTATTTATTTATTTAATTTTTTTTAATATAGTTTTGACTAAAATGCCATTCCATAGCATTTCTCTCTTGCCGGCTGTCGTGGTTTTGGCATAATATAATGTTGTATAACTAGAACCACAGAAAACACAATAACTACTTATTTTAGTCAAACATGTCAGCACTCAAATGTAAGAGTAATTTTGAGTGTGTGTAGATTCTGTTCTTACCTAAGAACAAATCCCAAATAAAAAAAACATTGGTGAATGTCTTCGTAAAAAGTGCGTAAGTGGTTTTTAAGAAGAAGCTTTGTGTTTCTTAAATCAGGCTCAGCCTTTCTATATAATACCTGGAGTTTTTGGGATAAAATTATCAGAGTTTTCACTCAAATTTTTTTCTTTGTAACTTTTATTAGCAATTCAAACCCTTTGGTAACTTTTGATATGGAATATTAATTATTCTTGACATTTTGTCAAT
>NW_019478824.1:0-1032 GCF_002814215.2 Seriola lalandi dorsalis | reverse complement strand
CCCCCCCCCCCCAAAAAAAGAGGTAAAAACGACAGTTCTGAAACAGACACCTCTAAAATGGACCATACCATTTTGTTCTGTGACTAAAAGGAGCTTATATAGCTTGAGATAGGTTCCTCTAACACGCCCTTTATGACAAGTTCATCACAAACGAATGAATGAATGGGAACTTAATGTGTTTTTTTCTACTTAAACATGAATTAAAGAGACTGTCCTCTCCAGAAAACTTAATACAGCCTATTTTCATGACTCCCTGGAAAAAAATCTTGTGGTTGTACGAGTAATATCCATCTGTTTTATCAGCAAAGGCTCAAGTGGTCTGACATTGTTATACCATGACAGAGAGCCTTAGTGCCTGGTCCTCACACCATAAAATGGCACGGTGACATTCATTCACACATCCCTGCAAAATGGGTGGGTGATGAAAATATGGTGACGTAGTGACTGTCCTCATATTTCAAAATTATATGAAGGGCCAAGGTCGTGTTCAGACTGACATTAGCCCCATGTGAAAAGGTGCAGCCCCTTCATTTATTTCAACAAGGTCACCTTGCAAATTGTTGAACCTGACTCAATTTTTACTGGACCACTGTCATCTGGCAAAGCACAGCAATGGCCCATACAATACATGCAAGCATACATTCCAGGTAGATTCACTGTGTAATGTGAGTATTTCTATAGTCTAGATAAAACTTTCTAAAACCAATTTCTCATAGTATTACAAACTTTCATGCAATGTTTTGTTGTCTATTAAACCCTCAGACTCAGAGATCTGTTTCAAAAACTGGACTTTCTGCATTCAATTTCATGATCTCATTACATCACCTGTTTTGGGTTTGAACACCAGCTAAATTGGGGTCTTAGGTCCTCTCCCTCAAAGGTCAGCAGTGTCCTGACAGTTTGCAATTTGTCAATGGCGAGAATTTGCGTTCACAAAAGTTCACTGAACTCTACGTGCTAAATGCCACATGGCCTTATTTTGCCTCTGTGAGCCAATCGTGCAATTCCATTGAAATTAAGTGATTAAAGGCT
>NW_019478823.1:0-1032 GCF_002814215.2 Seriola lalandi dorsalis | reverse complement strand
GGGGGGTTCGGTTTGGTGCCGTTGCCAGGGGAAGGTCCCAGAAGGACGTCTTTTGTCATGCATATTAAAAGAGCTCTTCAGTCAAAACAAGGCCGCTCAGTCTGTCATTAAAGCTCCCAGATGACGGAGTTGTCCTTTCATGTGTTCCCCACTAAGGGCCCTTCCCTTCCTGTCAAAGCGGTCCCAGCCAAGCCCCCCCCCTCCCTTTAGCCCAAGTAGCTCCACCACAGTGGCTTTAGAAAAACTGACTGATGCAGTTGAAGCTGCTGCGAAATGCATAAATGTTCACCTTTGACCGAGTTGTACGGCCGTCATAGAAAGTCAGAGAGTCAGATGCGACAGGAAGTGAGAGGGAGGCTCTGTTGTCATTGACTGCAAACAGTGGCCTGATGCTCGTTCACGACTGCTCCGTCTCGACAGCGCTTGACTTGAAATATTGCAGAGCTTTAATTGAGGAGGCAGCGCCGGTGCTAGTTAGCATTAGCATTCAAGTGCTTTACAGTGTACTGTAGCCTTGCGGAGAAACAGTGGAGGCTTTGTGCATCGTAATAGGATTTTAATGCCTTCTCTTTGTGGCTCAGAGAAGATTTCTGCTGATTAAATTCCAGAGCGGCCTTGTGGATTGAACCAGCTTTTAAGAACAAACACACCTGAAATCCTAACAAGTACAAAAACTCAACAAGCAGCAGAACGTTGTGGGCTTTGATGTGTAGTGGCTCCATTCATCGTTGTTTTTACTGCTTCATTGTCACACTGGCTTATTGATTGATGTCGTGCCTTATGTAAGCTCCGGTTTGTAAAGGCAGAAGCGACCGTGTTTGCCGTAGCACGCCGAGCTCTTCTTCCTGTTTGGTGTGGGATTTCTTCGGGCCTTTCAGGAGAAGTGGCCACTACAATGGCCACATCACGCCGCTCTGAGTGAGACAAAACACCTGTCAGGAGCGGTCACGCCTCATCACGGTGCCTGTTAAAGTGGGAGGTCCTCCTGTCAGTCAGTGCTGAGCCCGCATCGTTTCCTTCATACCATGTTTT
>NW_019478822.1:0-1032 GCF_002814215.2 Seriola lalandi dorsalis | reverse complement strand
TGTAATCAAATTCCTGTAACTGATTTAACATTATATTACAGTCAGCATCTCTTTTTATATGCATTTACATTTTTATCTTTCAACATCGCTTCCAACCATCGGAGCCCAGCCTTGTTCATTAAGATTCAGTTGATACATTTGATCAACAATACTGACATTGTTAGACATAAATCTGTCATGTCATTGTCTATATTTTACATATTTAGAAAAAAAAGAAAAAATGCCATTCCATGTATTTATTTCTTTTGCAGTTTGAGGCATCCTGAGCATCCTGGGAAACTGAAACTTTTAGTTGAAACCCACACTGATCAAACAAACTAAAACATTAGCACTGACAACTACCATGACAAATATCTACATAGACTCACAATAAACATGAAATACGTTTGAAGAGGAAGTTCAAAAAATGTCTTCTCCTGAAACTGTCTGTGTCTGTGACAGTGAGCCACTTCCAGTGAATCAGGTGATTCAGAACTCTTTCCTGATTGGAGAAATTGGAAGTGTTACAACTGACCCATGTTACAACCATCCCCAGTCTCCCCTATACATTGCAGTGTGGAATTGGGACACAGTGTTTTGAAGTAGCATTCAATATATTTTCATATGTGTTTGCATTTGTTTTGTGGTTGCATCAGGGGTGACAAATGGAGCAATGGACAAATCAGCAGTCTTCTTATGAGACACAGCGTGGTTGTTATTGTTCTGATCTTCTGACCTTTTTAGTCTCAGTATTGACAGCTGTCATAGTTTGAGACAACGTCCCTCTTCTTTGTTAGATGATATACATCAAATGTTTTTATTTTACCTCACAATGACAAAATGCTTTGCTCATTTGTTTATGAATAATAATTTTGTGAAAAACACTGTGTCACCAAGATTGATCTCTGTTACAGTTTCAAATAAATTCCACTGTATTTATTCAATATAAAGTTTTATATCGTTGTTCTAAAGAAAAGTAAACAGAAAACAGAAAGTAGGATAACTTCATTCACATATTTAATTCCACTGTTAACTGAAGATGTTCACCTTTCC
>NW_019478821.1:0-1032 GCF_002814215.2 Seriola lalandi dorsalis | reverse complement strand
AACTAGACATTGGGACAGTTTAGAAATATGCTTTTACATCTTTTAAATCATAATGTGCCTGAATGTAATTGCTTTTATTATGAACTTCTATTAGGAACCGATTTTTGTTTGTTTGCTTTTGTAATCTTGGCATCATTGAAAATGAATGTCACCCCTCAATGTATGAAAATAAATAAATAAAGGTTGATAAAAGATCAGAACATGCCACCATGTATTGTATTTTGTTGTATTAATATGAGGAGTCCAATTTGCAGCCCATGACTGAGTGTGACTGAGACACCTGACCTTTCCTACTTGTGTTAGTCCTAATAATAATAATAATAATTTTCTTAACACATTACAAATCAGGAGCTTTTGAGAACTGAACAAACTATGGAGTTGTAAGGTTTGACTAAAAGTTTTCTTGGAGTCAGCAGCCATTAGAGAAATGATATCTTCTTAATGAAACCTACGTGGCTGTCGTGTTCTCCAAACCTATATTGAAGAAAACTCCTTTCCTCCACCACGGCTTCGTTTCCTGTTGATAAAGTTTGGCTTTCTGTAGCCTACTGTATGTGGTACTTTTTCTGTCCTTTGTGGCAAATTCTCATAAGCTGCTTGCTCTTTCTTCTGCTTATTCCAAATAAACTGACGGCTTTAAAGACATCTCTTCCTGAGCTTCTCTGTAGCTCAACATAAATGGAAAAGCTGTAGCTTGAGTTATTTTTGTGTTAAGTAAGCTGGTCATAAAAACGTTAATTTATAAGACTGTTGGATGATTACTTTAAGGTGAATCTGCTTTTTGTCTGTAATTATGTTACTCTGTGCGATCCTGCACTCATTTTAAGTCCTCTGAGAAACAGCATTGGACGAAACACTTAAAATGTAAATGTGATCTTTCTAAGCTGCAGGCAGACATCTCTGATATCACTGGAATTGCCTCTTTGTCAACATAGAATTTCATGTTTGACATTTTTCTCTTGACAATAGAGTTAAGACGACTAGCAGCTGTAAGACCATAACCATTATGGCACCATAACAAAGTGGAATTGT
>NW_019478820.1:0-1032 GCF_002814215.2 Seriola lalandi dorsalis | reverse complement strand
TATATATATATATATATATATATAGCTGATATATACAGTATATAGCTGATGATGGCATTGGTTGAAGAGCTAAGGAATCACCAATGTTATTACACTTAAGCCTGTGGGGGGAAATTTTTACTTCACTCAAATTTTGTTGACAGGCGGTGACAACAGGTGCTTTTCGACGGTATAAAAGTGTGTGAGTGACAATGCACACCTTCGAATAAAGTACAATTTACAGTGATTCAAACAATGGAATTTGGAAGAATTCAATTCAGATGTCAATGCATCATATCATTTGAATTCTTTTTGTCTAAGGATTATTTTAAATACAGTATAACAGCCTCCAATTCTTAAGAAGTGCATCATATGTTCAGGATCAGAGCACTCCTCTCTGAAATTGTATTATTTTGTCCAGTGTATTCCTCCCCTCTAACCCTATTTCTATTCATTATCTGGCACTGCACTTAGCACTCTGAAAATGTAACTTATCAAAAAATGCACACTCTGCCACACACAAACCTGCACACACACAAGCAGAATTCCACACTACATAAACAATAATTATTCCTGCATGTGTTCACAAATCTCAACAAGAATAACTGGCAATGTGCTGACTCTTGACAATGTGCCTAGAAGTGTATGCTGAGATCATTTGTAATGTAACAAAGGTCTAGAAGTTGCAAATCACATTCATTTAATTAAGAAATATTGTGTTGTGATCCTTGTATCATTGTTAACACAACAAATGCAGAAAATTAAGTGATCCTTAACTCGCACTTGTTTTGTTGTCAGGTGGGAAGTAAATACTTCTCACATAATCTCACACCTCAGATTGTGAGCGGGCTGAACCGTGTGTGTGTGTGTGTGTGTGTGTGTCTGTGTGTGTGTGTGTTTGTCTGTGCTTACATGCACATTTGTTTGTTTGTACTGTATGTGGAGGAGGAATCTGGTACAGTTGCCAAGGAGACTGAGAGGTATCATGTTCTGCAGTCTATCCTCCTGTAATTTTAAATGTTTGAGTAAGGAAGACAGTCTTAAACAAACTAC
>NW_019478819.1:0-1032 GCF_002814215.2 Seriola lalandi dorsalis | reverse complement strand
TATATATATATATATATAGCAGCTTCGCTTCAGGAGACTATTAAGGGGGACGATGTGGCCAAGCCGGTGCTAGTGAGCTTCTCCACTGACAGTAAACCTTCATAAAATATAAGTACTGTTAGCCTAGATAGCAAGGCTACTGAAAAGAAGGATGCCTTTGGCTGTCTCCATCTGTCCCATGACCCTCATCTTTCACCTCGAGAGTATCCTACCTAACACACACTGTTCTCGTTGACAAGTCTGATCACATTACGACTCTTGTTAATACCAGGTGCAAATGCAAAGGCCCTTAATCAGATGTCATTATTTAGATAGCGTATCCATATAATAGCATGTTAATACCAGGTGTAAATAGGATCTATGTGTGTGTTAGACCTGATGAACTGGTACCCGGTGCATGCTGGGACAGACTCCAGGTCACTGTGACCATTTTTTTTTGTGTGTGTGTCTTGAGGGCAAAAGTTTTTGCAGCGGTAGCCATCCTCATCGCCTCAAATGTGGACAGATGGATGGATGTCTGACACTCGTACCAACTGTTTTTGTGCTCTTAGTCTGTTTCATCTCATCCTTCTATCTCACTAGCTCTCTCCCCATGTAGTTATCATCCATCCATCCATCCATCCATCCATCCATCCATCCATCCATCCATCCATCCACCTACCATTTTTCCTCTCTATCGAGCAGAGCTGAGACAATAGGAGAGACAGAGAAAAGGGGGGACTGCGCAGGGGACAGAGAGCTCGAGATAAAGCAACAGGACAACAGAAAGCGAGAGACAGATAGAGATAGATAGATGGGAGGTGGCATAATGAGTCCCTACGCTGGCGCTGCAGCAGCCGGGTGACCTCACCCTACAGTTACCATGGCAACCCAGCCTGCCACCAGCCAACAGCGTTCAACTCTTTCTCTCTAATTCTTGTTTTCCCTTCAGCGAGTCACCCTTCCAACATGACAGGCAGGCGTAAATATGATATGTATGTATGTATGTGTGTGAATGTGTGTGTGTGTGTGTGTGTGTGTGTGTGTGTGTGT
>NW_019478818.1:0-1033 GCF_002814215.2 Seriola lalandi dorsalis | reverse complement strand
CACGCACACACGCATGCACACACACACGCACACGTTTTGTCGAGTACAGATATTTATACAAACTCATATTAGATCTCTGTATATTGACCGTTCCCTTGAATCTTATTAAATCCTTTTGTCTGAGGCGTATGTGTGCGTGCGTGTGTGTGTGTGTGTGTGTAAATCTGGTGACCAGTGGGTCAGTTAATATATGGTAGTAGCACATTAGCACATCCAGGTTGTGCTTTGGGAGACTTACATTTGAGTTAATCCAAAACTATTCGGACAGAATGTGGGGCAAATTTTAGATGTGGCACATGGTGTGAAATGCCGAGAGGTGAAATTGTTTCAACTTGAGGGAAAAATTCAACAACGTACAGCTACAAGAGGCAAAAGGAGAGAGACTATCTATACACGTCTGACTGCACAATTAAAATATGAACAAATAGGTGGATATTTTATAGCACCTATTAAAACGGTCTTGTTCAGAAACACTATATTCTGCATTCACTACTTGGGGTATCAATTTATTTGGAATTGGATAGATAGATGATTAGATGTCATGTAATTCAAAATCTACCTACATCTATAAGCAAAACAGACCATTTAAAGTAGTTGATCTTGCGGTCCAGCAGAGGGCACTCTTAAAATTTACTATCAGCATGTTCTATTGACCTACCATTAAACTAAGGTTGTAAATAAAAATGGAGGAGGAAAGTGGCAGGCTGGGCCATGCTGACTCTGAAGCATCTGAAAGCGGGCCGCGGAAGTATTGTGGGTTCTACACCTTAGTTGGCAAGATCGCCAACAAAGACAAGGCTGTTTGCCAACAGCGTAAAAAGTAGCTGTCTGACTCTACAATAACAATGAACCCGAGGACTCCACTGTGAATGAGTGGAGCAATGTCAACTGTAGAACCTCGTCACCAGGAACTTGCAAAAAGGCCATCACCAATAAGATAGCTAGATTTATATGTAAGGACACACAGACCATTAGCTTTGATTCAATAGAAGATTTTCACAATAAGGACAGAACTGGAGCCTCAATATAAAAA
>NW_019478817.1:0-1033 GCF_002814215.2 Seriola lalandi dorsalis | reverse complement strand
TGTTGGAGCCAGACTCTAGTGGTCGTTAGAGGAACTGCAGCTTCTGGGTCTTCACTGTTGATGCTTCATGGTTTGGATTATATTCAGCAAGAATGATTATACTATTTTGCCTTGTGGCAGTTTGTGTGAAACCATTTTGGTTTGAATTTCAAAGAAGAGAAAAATGCACACCTTAGTTAACATTTTTTTTCTTGTGTGTGCATGAATGATACAGACATGCAGTAAGTCATGACACGACACGATGTAGCTGCTGTGTGTCTGTCTGTCTGTCGCTGCACACGATGCAGTTTAGACCTGAGCTGCAGATCAAGAACCACAGATCTGAATCTGCTGAATGATACACGAGGATACGGCTGAAGGTTAATTTGAATGTACTGCACGGATCTGCAGTGTCATTAACTGTCATACTACAGTGACGTCATTCAGAGAGTTCAGTTAGAAAGCTTCATACAGAATGTTAAAGCCAGACTTTAACCCTTTAAGGCCCGAGGCATGACGTTCACTAAAGCCTTTATTCCTCAGCCTCTAAAGCAGATAGAGACATGAAATAAAAACCATATGAGACCTTAAACATTTGGCTTTTATTGTCAATCATTGGCTTTGCCTTGGAAACTGGATATGGCTGGAAAAACAAGCACATTTGTCAATATAAAACTGTTGATGAACATTGGGGAAAAGCAAGTGATTAACAATGAAAGCCAAAGGTTTAAGGTCTCAAAAACCATCTATCTGCTTCAGAGGCTGAGGAATAAAGGTTTTAGTCACAGCGTTGCATCAGGTGAATCTACCTCTGGCTAGCAGTGATCCTGGCTCCTCCTCCTCCTCCTCCTCCTCCTCTAAATCATATTGCATTTCAGTGGCCACCTGTCTTGAAAACAACGTAATAACTTACTAACACACATCCGTCACGTCCGATCTTAAAGGGTTACGGTTAGAGTTATTTCACTGTCAGATCTGGGTCGCAGCTGAAGTGCATCATCCCTTCAAACACAAGAGTTCATCCTGCCGTGACTCTGAATCTCAAACCTTCCTG
>NW_019478816.1:0-1033 GCF_002814215.2 Seriola lalandi dorsalis | reverse complement strand
TCTAGTCTTTGCCTAACTTAACTAGCGTTAGCTGTAATTAACCCGACAGATTAAGGGAAACTCTATGAAGTTGTTAAAGAAAAAGCAGGATTAATCGTCCAAAACGTGTGTGGTTCGACATCATGTCAGATGCTGAAGCTAAGAAACATCAGCCTTCCACAAGCGTTAAAGTGGAACAGCAAAAATGGCAGGACAATCGACCAGCAGGTAATGATGAAGAGAAGCAGAGGAAGAGCAGTGATGAAGCCGAGGAGAGTGCCACAGTCAGGAGAGAGGAAACGGAGCCTGACACACACAAGATGAGCTGGCAGTCTCAAGTCTACACTGCAACCAGAGACACACTTTTCCCAAAGAAGATAACTCAACCCAGAACACATGCACTGGTAAATACTATGTCTTATTTGCACGAAAATGAGTAATGTTTTTAAATGGATCCTCTGCACAAGGCAGTCAAGAGAGTTTCATGAAAAATGTTCACCTCAAGATAAGAAGATCATCTGAGAACTTTCACTGGATCTTAACAATACTGCAAATGTGCTCTCCATCCAGTCACTAGAATGGGTATTTGGGATGAATCCTGCCCTTCCTGTCTTCAGTCTGCAAGACCATGATCAGCTGGTGGTCCTCTATGCTGGAGCTCACATTGGGATCATTTACAATCACACCTCAAACTCCCAGCACATACTTCAGGTGAGAAAATCGGCAACTGGCTTTTGACCTTGAGGAATATGTGATAAAAAGAAGATGAGGCGGCATCCTTTGGATAAAGTCAGCACTATCACCTGAGCAGCTATAGATATCTTTTGAGAGCTGTTGCATGCAGGTTGTTGATTTTAAATAGCTTACTGTATATACTTCTTATTCTCTCAGGGTCACTGTCACCCCATCTCATGCATTTGTGTGAGTGAAGACAGACGCTGGGTTGCGACTGCAGACCAGGGACCGAAAAGCACGGTGATGATATGGGATTCCTACTCTGGGTAGCTCTTGATTCTTCACACATTAAGGCTTTCTTTGTGTATTAACCTTTTCT
>NW_019478815.1:0-1033 GCF_002814215.2 Seriola lalandi dorsalis | reverse complement strand
AGATGTGGAAGTATACACGGGCCAGACTCGGGCCGAGGACCCAGGTACATGTTGGAGCACAAGTTTAGTTTTGCTATCTGGTACTGCGATACTTCTGAAACCAAATCTGGATCAGGATAACACTTGGATAACAAGTGTTTTTTTCTCTCAATCCGAAACATTTTCTGTAGGAGACGCATTTATAAACGTAAAAGAGAGAGAGAGAAGATCTTACTCTGATTTTAACATGAGTCCTCTTGCGGAGCCACTTCTCACGAGGTTTGGATGGAGTGAATTCAGACACTTCTTTACCATCCAGCTCCAAAATACTGGAGTTCTCGTGTCTCATCACCTACAAGGAAAATGATTTATAAATAAAGAACGCAGGACATTTCTTTACTTTATATGCAGGTCTGAGGTTCTGTACAAAAACTGTGACCTGATAGACGACCTGAAAAGTCAGACAATCACCAGAGTCATTAGCATTAATTCTCCAGCCACCATGGATGTGAATGTCTGTACCACAGTGTCTGCACTGGACCACAGTGATGGACCGACCCACAGACCAATAGACTGCTGACTAATCCAGCTGTGAACGTTAACGCACTACGCACCTGTCTAAGCAGGAAGGAGACGACGTCCGTTGACTCCCAGTAGGAGGCGTGGAAGAGATGAGGCAGGGCCACTGTTGGAAACGCTGTCAGAGCATCAGGACAGTACAGGGCGTAGTCCATCCTCTTACTGCCCCACCACCGAGAGGCAACTGCAGCGGGAGAGAAGAGAGACTTGTGAGCGAGTTTATAGTCAGTGAATCCAGGATCGTGATCCGTCTCTCTCCACTGCAGATCTACGCTCCGCTCGTGTAGAGACGAACCGTTCAGGAAGTTATAATATATATATATTATATAATATATGATATAAAGAGGCACTAAAAAAACGAGCAGCGATGAGTTGTAAAGAGGTTTGAAAACACACACTCGCAGGAGAACAGCGGCTCAGACCGAGAAGGTTCACGGGTGTCGTACGTGATGTCTGGAAACAGGACTACGGAGGA
>NW_019478814.1:0-1033 GCF_002814215.2 Seriola lalandi dorsalis | reverse complement strand
CCCCCCCCACCTCCACACGCACACACACACACTGGGCACTGGTCAGGTGTGGCTATGTGGTGGGCTTGTCGGGCTTGTTGACAGGTTTACCTCCATTCATCACCGCCGGCTCACTTGTGCTTTTACTGGGAGGTACCGCCGCCTTGGGCAATGTCTCTCCCACATCATGCAACGATGGCTCTCTGTACATGGCAACTGGAGGAGCAGACGATAAGGAGAGAGAGGAGAGAGACAAGGGAAACAGTGTTAGCGCGAACCTCTATCCTGCACTTTACCTGTCTAAACCTATTCAAGCAGCATATCACTTCCCATAGCTGTTGTGTCCTTTTTCAAAAGTTTTACACAGACAAAGAAAACCCTCAAACCTGCACTGAAATTTACAGATGGAAAAAAAAGCTGAAACATCTTTTGCCTGCTGGTTTCATACTCTGTCTCCATCAGGGCTGATTCTGAATCCAAGCACATAACTTTTCGACAAAACAGCCGAAAGTGTCTCATTACAACCCCCTCCACCCCCTCCCACTTTACAGCCACTACACTACAGCTGTATCACTGTCTTGACAGGACACTTAAACCTGATTCCATGTTTAAATGATGGGAAGCAATCAAGGCCGGTGGCTCACGAGAGTGATGGTGGCTCTGCTGGACTATCAACATTTCATACTGCGCTTACTGAGCAGCCCTGCATCCTACACTGTCTGCTTACAACAGCAAAACAGAGAATCAGCACATAATACAGAAACTATGTCAAAGATGAATATTTCACATGCAGTAGTTGCACTATTACCCAGCATAAAATCATGCCATGTCATCATCATTTTTTTGTGTTTTTATACTGTATATTTCATTAAAAAATCCACCTCCACCTAAAAGCTGTTAGAATTTACAGTAACACAGTTTCCCTGACTGCTGAAAAACTGCTTCAGGTAACAGAAACTAAGAAGACAATGTGGGGGAAATGAGCTGCTGATTATGCTCCTTAAGTCTCTCTAGGTGAGTTGAAAACATAAAAGACAGAAAACTACATAGTCCT
>NW_019478813.1:0-1033 GCF_002814215.2 Seriola lalandi dorsalis | reverse complement strand
TTTTTTTTTCATAAAAACAGCTCCACAAAAGAAGCAAAGAGCAACAAACACAAAGGAAAAAAAATAACATGTTTTTTGAGTAAGACCTACATACAATGAGCTTCAAATCATGACTACAAGGTGTTCAAAACCTTCTAGGATGTCAGTGGTGTGTGTGTGTGAGTGTGTGTATGTGTGTATGCATCCTTTATGTGTGTGTTTTACGAAAGGTCCATAATGTGTCCAGGAAAGCTTTAAGAGTCAGAGGAGCATGTGCGTAGGGTTGGGAAGGTTATGAGGAGGAGTCTGGCCCATTCTCTACAGTCTGGATTTCACCTTCACCGGTTTTCTCTTTACCTGAAAGACAAAGTTTGAACTCAGCGTTGGTCTCGGTGATTTAAAAGACCATGTCAACAAAGACAGTTTGCAGGTAAAACAAACTAAATAAAATGTGTTACTTAATAAGCTTTTGAGGAGTTAGTGTATTTCTAAAAGTGGAATCGCAAACTCAGTGTAGTACTGGGGGTTGATTGACACATACAAGACGCAAGAGCTTGTAGCTGTAGTGAGATTCTGTGTTTAGAGACATCCTGGACTAAACCACCTCACTGCCAGTCTGCCTACGTTCTCTCCACTCTGGTGTTCTCCCTGCCTGCCAAAGGGAACTCTACTCCATGTGGACTTCGTATCTCCCTGGCTATTTGTGTTGAACCTGGCTGCACAGCTGGTCTGTCCTTGGGTGAGGGGGTATCTCTCTCTGTCCTTCCTGCCACAGATAACACACCCCGGGCTGGACTCTATCTCAGTGTCCCCTTCGCTGCCGGCGACTGTCCCTACAGCTTTCCCTACATCTCTCCCTGTCTCCTCTCCAGGCTCCCTTCCTCACTTTTTCCTTCTCTCTGCTCACAAACGGCCCCCGCTGAGAAAAAGGTTGACACTTGAAGGACAGTGGGACTCCTGTGTACCCACAGGATTAAGTTATGTTCATTACCTAATGATTAAAAAGACACAAACTGGGACTAAAAAGTTAAAAGCACCACTCTGAAGCCTTTCC
>NW_019478812.1:0-1033 GCF_002814215.2 Seriola lalandi dorsalis | reverse complement strand
TTTTTTTTTCATAAAAACAGCTCCACAAAAGAAGCAAAGAGCAACAAACACAAAGGAAAAAAAATAACATGTTTTTTGAGTAAGACCTACATACAATGAGCTTCAAATCATGACTACAAGGTGTTCAAAACCTTCTAGGATGTCAGTGGTGTGTGTGTGTGAGTGTGTGTATGTGTGTATGCATCCTTTATGTGTGTGTTTTACGAAAGGTCCATAATGTGTCCAGGAAAGCTTTAAGAGTCAGAGGAGCATGTGCGTAGGGTTGGGAAGGTTATGAGGAGGAGTCTGGCCCATTCTCTACAGTCTGGATTTCACCTTCACCGGTTTTCTCTTTACCTGAAAGACAAAGTTTGAACTCAGCGTTGGTCTCGGTGATTTAAAAGACCATGTCAACAAAGACAGTTTGCAGGTAAAACAAACTAAATAAAATGTGTTACTTAATAAGCTTTTGAGGAGTTAGTGTATTTCTAAAAGTGGAATCGCAAACTCAGTGTAGTACTGGGGGTTGATTGACACATACAAGACGCAAGAGCTTGTAGCTGTAGTGAGATTCTGTGTTTAGAGACATCCTGGACTAAACCACCTCACTGCCAGTCTGCCTACGTTCTCTCCACTCTGGTGTTCTCCCTGCCTGCCAAAGGGAACTCTACTCCATGTGGACTTCGTATCTCCCTGGCTATTTGTGTTGAACCTGGCTGCACAGCTGGTCTGTCCTTGGGTGAGGGGGTATCTCTCTCTGTCCTTCCTGCCACAGATAACACACCCCGGGCTGGACTCTATCTCAGTGTCCCCTTCGCTGCCGGCGACTGTCCCTACAGCTTTCCCTACATCTCCCCCTGTCTCCTCTCCAGGCTCCCTTCCTCACTTTTTCCTTCTCTCTGCTCACAAACGGCCCCCGCTGAGAAAAAGGTTGACACTTGAAGGACAGTGGGACTCCTGTGTACCCACAGGATTAAGTTATGTTCATTACCTAATGATTAAAAAGACACAAACTGGGACTAAAAAGTTAAAAGCACCACTCTGAAGCCTTTCC
>NW_019478811.1:0-1033 GCF_002814215.2 Seriola lalandi dorsalis | reverse complement strand
ATAGATAGATAGATAGATAGATAGATAGATAGATAGATAGATAGATAGATAGATAGATAGATAGATAGATAGATAGATAGATAGATAGATAAGGGTGGTTTGAAATAAAAATAATTATATTACTTTATGAACAATTTTGCAGGCAAACAGTACCCAGCCAGTTGTCTGGTGGATTCCAGATGTGGCTCTTTTAATGTCTGATACAGTGGTTTTGAAAAAAGGGACTGTTTAGCTTACCACTCACACAGTGGGGACTTTCAGCCCCACATGAAAACCACTTCCTGTTTCTCATATTTTTATAGTGATGTCATTTATCGTTGCTCAACCCTTTGTTTTTTTACTGTGGTGAGACATTGCTATTTCAACACCATTTCCACCTGCCACCTCTTCCACGCTGAGGTGCCAGTGCTCTGTCTCTTCCTTATTTGTTTTATTCTCTCATTTTATTCTTTTTCATTTGCAATAAAGTCCATAGTATAGTTAATGCAGGGTTAATACAACACACATACTGTATGTGTTGCACCAAATCTGGCCCTTAAAGTTAAAATGAATTTGATAATATGCTGATGTGTTCATACATGGCCGAGAGATCCCACATGGGCTGACAGAAAGGATTCAGATGTGAAGGTGCCAATAGTCAGACTATAGCATGTAGAGATCAGTGTTGCTTGATAATGTGTGAATGTGTCTCTACAGTCTGTGCAGCAACTGAGACTAATAGCTCAGCACTCTAATACATACGTCTAGCATCTCCTGCTGAAAGATACTTAAACCTCTCAAAAATTAATGTTCAACAAATGAGGCTTCATGCTGCAAATATGTTTGAAACATTGGAGAACATTTCAGGAAATACAGATAAACACATCCCTCTTTGTCACTGAAGAAGTTGGAGCTTTAGTACATTGGCAAATTAATTGTGCCCAGTGTTGTGTGGACAGAGTCATTCAAGGTTTCAACACACTACACATACAGTTTTTTTTTGTTCTCAATACAATATAGCAGATTATCAGATGAGGGGCTTTAAAGTAAGGTC
>NW_019478810.1:0-1033 GCF_002814215.2 Seriola lalandi dorsalis | reverse complement strand
GGAGGCTGTGTCTGACATTTTATGTAACTTTCCAACACAAATGATCGGACAAGCACACCCACTTAACGCAGCTCTTGGCCAGGTGTGTCGATGTGACAAAGTATGTAGGTTCTGACCTTCTCTCTCAAGCTTTCAAACTTTTGCATTCTTCACAAAAGCACCACCACTTTTCATGTGTGCAACAGAGTGCAGCACATGCAAGCCTTTGAGGAGAGCTTGTCTCAACATGTGTGTACAATTTTGGCCTCTCGTCCCTCTTTATGACAGCAGGCTTTTCACTCCACCTTCAAATTGGGCCAACTACAGCAGCACTTAACACTTTTGCCTTTATATGTTCCTTCATACAAGCCATTCCATTTTAAGTATACCCAAGCCTTTAGATAGGTTTTTTTGACTGAAATGAACAACAAACTTACTGAGCTGGAAAAGCTTGGTGAAGAACTTCAGCACCCTGTTGCAGAACTTGGCTGACAGGTTTTCATTGGCTGTTGCCATCATAATCTGGACGAGCTCACCACTGGAAAAATAAGAGCAAAAAATTTGTGAAGTAGATGTATAAATGTGTAAAAATGCCGACTGGTTTATCAGTTGAGCACAAACCTGAATGAAAAGAACTCTTCCATGGCCTTGCGGACTTGACTGCTTTCAAGCTGTTTTTCAAGGTACTGAAGGCATTCCTCAAGGACAGACTCATCCAAACCACTAGAAAATCAGAGAAAAAAAGGCTTAAGAGCAATGAAATGCAAACAAACAAAAATCAAAAATCAAAATAATCAAATATATTGTTTAATGCGGTTTTAACAAGATATACCTGTTGGGGTCTGAATGATTGGCAATGATGTTGTAACATCCAGTCACCAAACGCTCGTAGATGCGAGCTAGAAAGGCGTCTGACTCTGATGGGCCGAGGATGCGCTCCAGTGAGGTGCTGCTAATCTCAGCCACACTCTCTGTGCTGCTCTCCAGGAGGAGCGGCAGCAGGGTGCGCACAACCTGAGAAGGATTAAGCTCCTCCGTGCTGAAGAGACAAACA
>NW_019478809.1:0-1033 GCF_002814215.2 Seriola lalandi dorsalis | reverse complement strand
GTGTAACCATACCCAGAGAGTGGGAGCTCTTATTAAGAATCAGTTATTTCATGATCAAGCAGGAAACGTTGTTTGTTGTTAATTGGAAAACCTGCAGCTCAGGTTTTCACCAACGTCCCTCATGTATCTATTTAAATTATACCTTTTTCTCATTTTCTGAGGAAGCATACTGTAGGGAATGTTGGCACAGATTTTTTTTTTAACAAATCTTCTCTGTAAACAAAAACATGACTTCAGCATCACATTAAGGATTTTGCCTAAAGTCAGTGTGGAACTAGAAATAGAGGAGAATGTTGTGTTCTCTTGATAATCTTTTTTTTTACCATCTAACTGTGGACTTATCCATAGCATGAGCTCATGGCTAATTTACCATGTGTATACACTAAACTGATACTAGTCCAGGGTACTAGGATGATGCGTAATCATGTTGCATCAGAGCTTATCAATCCACACAGAATGCATCCATGTTGAAGCCCAGAACTACAAGCCACTGTTTGTAGCATTGCAAAGTTTGAAAAGTGCCATTAGCCCTTTTCATAAGGTCACTGGCCAACAACCTCATGAAGAGAAAAGATGACTAATGAATAACAGATAGGATCCATCTCTTTCATCTGACTTTTAAACCACAAGTCCAGTTTGGCCCAACAGTAGTGCTGTTTACTGTATCGTCACTGAGAGCTGCTTTGTGAATATCAGCCTGAGACTGTAGTAAAAACTCCCATTACCTTCATGATTCCACCTCATCCCCAATCCCCCAGAACATAAGGATGGAAAGAGTGGACAGTATTCTCTGTAATGTGTCTGACTTTTGCACAGTGACAAAATCTTCAGAGCTGTATCGATGCTGTCAAACTCACACGTCAGACACTTTAATCAGGTCAAAACACTCTGAGTGTGAGATGTCCTAAAGTGGCTCCTGTACAGAGGATAAACATTGCCTTTCCTCTGGTGCCATCCTCAGCAGAAACATTACATTCCGCTGCCATTAGTCATAAAGATCTAAAAACAGCAAAGTCATGTCTTTTTTCCATCC
>NW_019478808.1:0-1034 GCF_002814215.2 Seriola lalandi dorsalis | reverse complement strand
AGAGGATGATTAAAATTATTAGAGTTCACCTTGTTTCCAACAAATTTCATGGAAATCCCTCCAACAGCTACTGAGATATTTCTCTAAAACTTAATATTGTCATTGTGTTTAATATAGAGACAATATATGAATGTCTCTGGAAGTGTTGGACCGACAGACCAAAGCGTATCTGCACATTTTCCTTCCTCAGGGTTTTTTGCAGTTATGCTTTGGTGCATTTTTATGTATAACCAAATATTTATAAAGATCTTTTCATTTGTAACCATCAACTTGCCTGATATTGGAAAAAAACTTTTTTACTCTTTGATATTACCTGTTATTTTGCAAATGTTATCATTCTTCCCAGGCACACCGTGTTGTTAAATTCAGTAAAGGTGTCATCAGCTCCACTCACATTAGTGACGATCTCATTGGTCTCTGGGTCGTATGGAGGTGGAGGTGGGGGCGGCGACGAAGGCAGGACTTGTGGATGAGTGCCGTACAGGTACTGGATGCCTTGCTTGTCATCCTCGCTCAGCTTCAGCGGATACGAGAAGGAGTAGTATGCGGACATGATGGCTCCCCGCTCACGGGAGTGCTGCAGGCCCAGGACGTGCCCAAACTCATGGGCAGCAACCTGGAGAAGGTCTGTGCCTGCGGGGGAGGGGGTCGACAAACCTCAGAGGATGCAAAACCACACCTGGTTCAGATGCTGTCTGAAAGCTACTCCAGGCATTTGTTTTGACCTGCTTGCAGAGGCAGACGCTGGGGATTTTGCAACCTGAGATGATGCAGTGCCAACATCAAAGAGACATAAAAATGTTCCCCACCGCTTCCAATCCTGCTGACTCATATCTGCTCCCTGTTATCCTCCCTGTTTCCCTGTCTATGTCCTGATAAAGCCTGGCACAGATGTGTCAGAAATGTTTCACCCAGCGGGGTTTAGAGAGAGATGATCATTTTAAGTAATGTGCCGACAAACTTAAAGCTCATGGCCATTATCTTCTCGGAATATCACCTGTGATCACATGATCGATCACATGTATGATCAGAGA
>NW_019478807.1:0-1034 GCF_002814215.2 Seriola lalandi dorsalis | reverse complement strand
ACCGTGTCTACAACCTTTGGCTGAATCCTTGAGTTACAAATGCAAACACAGAGCGTTGGTGCGCACTTGCATGTTAAACGACTGCACAATGTTGACACTGTCCAGGTCTGCCTTCCACTGCTCCCAAATCCATTAGCAGCCACCCATCTCTTTCCAACGTGTGCTTAACCAACTTATTCATCAGGGAAGATGTGCACCATCTGTGAGGAGAGGAGAGGAGAGGACACAACAGTCCAAGGAGTCCTATGAGAAATAGTTTGCTGACAGCTAACATAGCATATATTAGAACCTCTCGATTTAATCTGAGAACAAATAATACTGGCTTCTTTGTTCATCGACCTAGTAAGCCATGTTTTGCAACGTAAGCGATGGTGTTTTTTTGAATGAATGAACAGATGAAGCGTCACATTTATTAGCAGCAGCTGAGTCACCACGAGGTGGTTGTGTGAATGTGAATGACGGAGACCGTGGTTTGCATCCAGAGTCTTGTCTGAGGTTCAGGTTGAACATTTTACTGATCTGTTTCGCAACTTAAATGTAAATTTAACAACACGTCCTTGTTACATTAATAGAAAAGATAATCCAGTACCACAGCACATATTTGCTGTTGCAATTTAGCTGTTTAAACATAGTTTCTAATTTAAGGGTTGACCTGCTGATGGATGATCACATGAGACTCTCCTTTCCCGTGGAGTTTTGATATTTGGAAACTATTTAAAGTCAATTTGCCACAAAATGTGCATAAAGCTGCAAGAATATTTAAAAGCACAAACCAATAGCGCAGCTGAGAAGCGTGCTTGTTATCTGAATAATTTACCATGTCCTTGTTTGTCTCTCTTGACTGACATCAAGGGGAAAAAAGCTGCGCTCACACTGTGTCTAGGAGTAGTAATTAATGCTGTTAATTCGCGCCCGTCCTTGGCTGCTGTTTGGGTCCTGTACCACACAGGTCTCTTTGACCCTGTCTCTCTACAGGGGACCGCCAAAGCGTGGAGGAGAGCCCTGCAGCTTCAAACCTGATACGCTGGGATCCT
>NW_019478806.1:0-1034 GCF_002814215.2 Seriola lalandi dorsalis | reverse complement strand
GCTAAGATGCCTCCAGATGCAAATAAAGTCTATGTAGATTTATTATATAAAGTGTGTGGGCTGGTCAAACCACCACCTGCCTGACTGCTGCAGACTTCCCAGCATCCTCCTCTCTCTCTTTCCTGCTGAGTCAATAAGGAGGATGAAAATATCTCAGAATAAAGCGTCTTAGCTTCCACGCCGCCAAGATACGAGCCGCGTGGAGGCTTGAGCAGCGCGTTAAGTCTGTTGACATGAATGTGTCGGAGGCCGGGACGAGGCGGACGTCACGCCCGGCTGCGTCTCCCCTCCTCGTGTGGAGAGGGGAGATAAGCCTGCTGCTTGTTGACTGCTGGTGGAGATATAGGAGGGTATTAATGTTTCACGGCCCACTGTACTGTATTGTCAGTGTTTCTTTTATCTTGCGTTGTGCTCGCTACTGTCTTCAGTGAGTGTTGTTCACAAACACAGACACACACACACACACACTCGTGTAGACAGGAGAACACAGTCACACACAGCTCTGCCAAACAGACGCTTCCTCACAGACCCTGTTTACACCTGATCTCACCATGACACCTGTATCTGTACGTCTCCTCCAGGTAAAGAAAAACACATGCTAATGCGAGCGGCTAATCTCTTCCTGCTCTCTGAAGCTACAGCCTGAACAGCAGGATCTTGATCTGGTTGACCGCTCACTGATCTGATATCAGATATAAATGCAAAGGTCAATGATGAAATGTTCCTGTATCAGCTAGAGATCAATCAGTTATCGATGAATAGCTGTTACTAATTCAATCGGTGAAGATATATTAACCTACAGTGCAGAAGATGAGGACACGCGGTGTAGCGGTTTGTTGTAGTACCAATCACAAATCATAAAACTAAGGCACCTTCTTGCCATCCAAGACAGAAATAAGATACAGCACGGCTCCCTGCGCTCACTGTCATGTTGCCGCACGCTGCAGCATAAAGTAGTGAAAATGACGGTGGCCCAGAGGGGTCAACACAATGCAGAAGCAGCAGCGGTCCGTCTCTACTATCACTACAATTAG
>NW_019478805.1:0-1034 GCF_002814215.2 Seriola lalandi dorsalis | reverse complement strand
GCCGAGCACAAGAGCTCAAACACATGCGCAAATTAAATCGACATCCAAACTCACTCCCATACACAAAGCAATTTAAATGATATTCATTAGAGCGATGACAAGTCCTGATGAGCCTTTCAGTACTGCAGAGAGGAAGGGAGAGAGACTGAGAGACAGTGAGGGGATGGAGGACTCTTTTTTTTCTCTCTCCATCAGCTTTTTGCCAACTCTGTTTCATGGGCACTCAGGCGTGGCGCCCATCAACACACCTCCGCTTAAATAAATGAAGAGATAAAAAAGTACCCATGATGCAAAGAGCTTCCCTGTTCGTCTCAGATACACTCACCTGGCCAGTCCACTTCACTCCCTCGGAAATATAAATTTTCTCGTGCATTGTCTTTCAGTCTCGGCACTGACACTGTCATGTTTCCTGAAAACTTCAAATATAAATCTGGTAATACGTTAGCCAACCTCGCTACCCTGCTTGTGCCACCCATAGGTTCCTACAGAAGATGTAGCCTACATAAAGAAAAGGATGATGCCAAAAAGTTCAAAAAGAGTGTATGTTACCTCTAAATGTGTCAAGTATTTCTAGTTTTTGAATATTTGGTGTTGCGCCACTTTCACTCACTAGAGTGCAGGGCAGGAAGTAAAACAATATGCTCCATTATCCTTCCAAAATATTAAGCTAAATAAAGATGAAGCTTGCAAAATAAGTGTGTTTTAAATTCATGTGATAATTGTGTTGAGATGTGTGTATTATTTCAATATTTTTACAGAAATCTACCATACCGTATGTGTAGTATGATGACAGCAAAAATAAGACATTACCCAGAGTTGATACAAAATATTTAAATCAAAGTGGAAAACACTAACAGACACCAAAGTGCAGCAACGAGTCTGACCAGGAACCACGATTAATACCCACAGGCTAACAAGCACTGAATCTACTGTCTGACTTTGCTAGCTACATGAACAAGTCCCAAAGCTACGGAGCGTCTCATTGGTATTTTTCGGCAGACAGGCTGCATTTCAGCAGGAGAGGGGGAGTGTGA
>NW_019478804.1:0-1034 GCF_002814215.2 Seriola lalandi dorsalis | reverse complement strand
TGTCACTCCATAACAACGTCACCCGATTTCCTCCTCTGCTCCTGATGAACAACAGTCATACTTTTTGCAGCTTGCTGTCATTTTTCTTGGGACAACAGATTTTCAACTCCTCGGTCCTACCCCATGTAAAGTTGACCATTATACAAAATGTGACAAGCTGTCAGAGGTCAGATCTGTTATCCATAACAAATCTTGGCATCATTCACCAGCTTGTCCCATTCAATTTCAATAGGACATTGTGCAACAAGGAAACCCCTTAGTATATCTATTTTTCTGTATAACCCTGTGTCCAACAGTGTTTCTCATTTCAGTTTTCATCCAATATTAGTCGTCCAGATTGTTGACTCATTTAACTAAGTAGATCAGTGTATTCTATATCTGAACAGACTACGGTCATAACAGAAAACATCTCCTGTGCTGCAGACTGGAACCAGAGTTGCCCTTTGCATTTTCAGAGGTTTAATATGATTAGTAAAGACTTTGCGCTCCTGCTCACTGATCTGGCCAATCAGATGGTAAATTTAGAGGCCATGATCACATTTGATTTGACATCAACACAGCTCTCTGGCATGAGCCCAAACGCCGGCTGAACAGATGAGACTTACAGTAACAGTAGAAAAGCGGCTTGAAATCAAGCAAACATCCATCCATTTACGATGGGATTTCACTCGTTTGTGATTCAGGCTCAAACAGGAAACAGTTTACTCTCATATTTTAGCTGCAGTGCAGAGTTTACAAACCATTAAAGCAGGCAAGCTGGGGATGTGTTCTTTGTGACTATGATGAATTGCCTGCAGCTTATCAACACGAGTTGGCATATGGTGTGAGTGCATGGCTTGATGGGGTGTCAATCAAAGTGTCTATGATTTGAATGCGCTCATATGACTTTCTTTGCCCATGGTGAGGAGTAATCCCAAGATGCGTCTTAAGTAAGCATTAATTCAGTGTCGGGATATTCTGAGGTAGATTTACCGGATGTTCGGCTACAGTGAGCTATCCACTGAGGGTTGACAGATTCAGATTTGAGCTATATT
>NW_019478803.1:0-1034 GCF_002814215.2 Seriola lalandi dorsalis | reverse complement strand
CTGTGATTTGAAGCATTTGAAATGAAGGGAATATTGAACAATATGTGCACCAAAATATGCAGAGATAAGTTTTAGTTTGTTTATTCTAACTTCAAAATAAAGAGACACTGTGTCAGAAGGCTTCTTACAATGAGCTTCCCCCTCCCATGACTTGAACTTTTGACAGTTAATTAAGAAAATGGAAATGAATAGGATTCTATGATTTCTTGTTGGATAAAAAATACACAATGCAGAGATAAGACTGTGAAATCTGAGGATGTTTTAATTTGATCTCTGTGTCAAATTAAGTGATTATACATCGATGCATCAAAAATTAATTTACTTGGCCAACAAACATGGCAGACGACTGATGTAAGACAGACAGAAGTCCTTCAACCTAAACGACTATATAGGTGTGTCCCTACCCTCAGATACGCCCCCTAGGACCAGACCAGCGAACTACACCTTTGTCACCATGGTAACTACAGTAAATACCTGGTTAAGGTTGTGGAATGGTCACGGTTTGGTAAGTTCATGGTCCAAGTTAAAATAAGTACTTCCTTAAGGTTAAAGGACCTCCGTCGCCATGGTTGCACTAACAAATGCTGACTATTGGTCTCACACGAAACAAACAGTGGTTTCCTGTGTGGCACTCCTGTGTTTTGTCCCTCCACCCTAACCTCCTCCTAACGTAGACGTTATCGATGTTGTCTCTCACTGTACTCCTTCCTTTGCTTATGTCATAAAAACTACAGCTGCTAAAGGTCACCTAAAAACATAAATTAGCTATGGGACGGTGACAGAAAGTGAACCACTCATGGTGAAGGTGCGCTGTCTTTTTCATCCCCAGCTGGAACAAACAGGCCACACAGGAGGTGATGTCATGCTCACAGGTGTGATTGATTTGGTATCATGCTCTTAAACTGAGTCAAATGTTACAGGTTCACCAGAGGGAAATAAAACATCATTCCTCTTTCGCTTCTCCATGTTTACAGTTGTGCACATTAGGGCACTCAGTACTCCTGTGGGTCAGCATCATGGGAGATGTGGTAGAG
>NW_019478802.1:0-1034 GCF_002814215.2 Seriola lalandi dorsalis | reverse complement strand
CAAATGGTGAGATAGGGAGGGTAACTAAAAGAAATGGGTAGGGAGGGGCAAAAAAGAGATATAAGCAATATCCCGCAGAAATACCCCCCTGTCAGACTTAGCTAATCAGGATTCTTCAGCTGTAAACAGACACATGCTTCACATTCAAATAAGTGTCAACAATACTATGCAAAGATAATCATCCACAAGTAAATCGCACCAGGAGAGAAGTTAGATAAGATGTCATCTGAAAAAGTTAGGTTTTAAGTGTATTTCATTTATATAACACTTCAAAAAGCAAACAGGTTCTGCACCAAAGTGCTTCAGAAAGACAAACATACAGTATATATATACACTTACAAGTGTAAAGATGTATGTGCAAAACAGATGTTTAAGGAAGAGTCAAGGAATCAGATGAAAATAAACATGTTAAACACAGTTTAAAAATCAGAGAATAAAAGTGAGTCTTAAGGTCTGAAGCATCAGCAGACTGTCTGTGGCCTCTGGCTCCAGAGCCAAGGAGCCGCTACAGATAAAACCCTGTCACTGGCCTTGTCTTTCCATGAGCACTGCACAGCCAACATGCCACGGTGGGAGAATCTGAGTAGTCTTTTGCTGCTGTAAGGAGCGAGAGATTCTGAGATAAATGTTTGGGTGAGACCATAGAGAGATTTCTAGACAATTAGAAGAATTTTAAGGTTTATCCTGAAATGAACAGGGAGCCAGTGTAAGGATGCAAGGATAGGGGTGATGTGGTCTTGTTTCTTTGTTAATAACTGGGAAGCAGTTTTTTTTAATTAGTTGTAAACAGAAGATGGATAGCTTGAGATGTGTAGGGTAGTAGTCCAGCCTGGGTTATAAGAAATGCCTCATTTTGAAGATGGTTCTAAGTTGGAAGAAGCTAGATCTGACAACAGAATTTACCTACCTGTTGAAACTTAGATCCCCCTCAGATATAAGAGCCAGGTTCTTAGCATGTGGCCTGATGGAGGCAGAAAGGTGAGTAAGGATCTAGGCAGTAACAGTGTTAAAATCTTTAGAATGGAGTAGAATTT
>NW_019478801.1:0-1034 GCF_002814215.2 Seriola lalandi dorsalis | reverse complement strand
ATAAAACCAGAGTGTGAAGGAAAAAAAAAAAAAAAAAAAAGGCAGTAGGTTTGAACAAACAAAACAAAATTATCAGAGCAGACAGAGTGAGTGTGCTGGACTCTGAACAGCAGCCTCGGAGAACATGTCACATGCCATTTGGTGGCCACTTTAAGCCAAAATGAGACGTTTTTAGCACGTCTGAGGCTCCTGGCAGTGTTAGTGCCACGCTGTGCTGTACACAGAGCAGCCAGCTACTAAAGGATGCTTTTGCAGCATGTGACACTTAGTAGCACATGGTAAATATGTACCAGGCAGAATATTCATGCCTATCCCTCCAGGTCCAACTAAATGCATTTCAGTCCGAGATAGTGGAGTCCTGTATTTACTTTCAGCGGGGTGAGAGGAGGAGAGGCTATAATCACTGATTGAAATGTAAATGTGAGCTAGCTAACTGAAGTATTAGGGCGGGCAGGAGCGGAGTGGAGATATGAATTACAATCTGTCTGACAAATTTTTCTCATCGGACATTATGTAAATGGAAGGATAAGTGACTGGTAGTATTTGAAACAAAAATCGATGCAGGAGGCGATAAGTGAGAGTGGTTGACAGAGTGGTTCTGAATATCCACAGATATTTTCAAATTCAGGGATGATAATTTGATCATGCAAAATATATTCATTACATAAGGGCCCCTGCATGCTAATAGAACAGACTGTGCATCTTTGAAGTTAATATTTACTATATTTGATCATTTAAACCCAGATGTTGTAATCATGCGATGCTTTCTGATTTAGGATTTTGACTGTAACGTCATTCAAATTCACACTGAAATGTTTGAGAATGCACATGACTGAAAATTTAGCCTGGAAATACAGTATATGTCATGTGGCTCACTTTATATGTATAGATAAGGATGATATTTCAAAAAATTTGTGTAAAATTCCTGTCTGCTTAATATATATGTTTTAGTTGGGTTTAAAGAAATGAAGAGAAAGTGGAATAAAGGGATCCAAATTTTTTTGTAGGCTATGCTAACAATATAATTGTTGTTT
>NW_019478800.1:0-1034 GCF_002814215.2 Seriola lalandi dorsalis | reverse complement strand
ACCTCCCTCCCTCCTGCTGTTCTCTATTTAACAGTATTCACAAAAATGAACAAACTCATCCAGGAGAAACCAACACAGAGTCATACAATGGGTTTTAACATGATGTTGCGAGGAAAAAAAAACAAATTGAGGCGCTTAAAAGGAAGTGAACTGTCCTCTGCAGGTCTGGAAAAATGAACCTTAAATAAAACTGAAGTCAGAGCTGGTGTTTGTCTGCTGTTGTGTTCTCACCATCCTGACTCAAACATGTGCACTTATGAATATTTAAACTTCAAAGTACTCACCACCATACTGTATATCAGCCCAATCTTAGAAGGGTCACTATGAATACTCTTGTTTCTTATTCCAATGTCTTCCACTAGGGGGCAGATCACTTTCTGTCAGTGATGAAGCTCTGCAGTCAAACTTGAGTCGAATGAAAACACACAAGGTTACACGCAATGACACTCAGACACTACAGTTTTTCAGATGCATGTTTTTCCCTGCTAAATATCTATTTCAACAAATCTTATGTTATTTGGCACATTCAATCATTCCATGCAAAGTTGATGCAGATCAGAAGGAGGTGATATCATATTTTTCAGTGCCATAGCAGCACGTGTGAATATCACAGTCCTTCAGTTTGCAGCTCTGCACTCTCACCGGCCAATGCAGCAGAGACTTTTTTTTTGTCCTGTAGGACTTATGACAGACACAAGGAGGAGCACAGTCAGTACTCATACAGCTTCCCTATTTCTGCAGTTAGGTTTCTGAGTCAGATGCATCTTGATATATTTATCTCTATAGATTCCTGATTCTAGACTGGAATCAGACACATAATTTGAAATGTTGTCTTTTTTTGTTGGCCAACACAAAGTTGGTCTTGGTTCAGCTGCAACTAAAGATTATTTTCAATAACAATAAAACATTAAGTCCAGGGGTTGTCAGAGTCTGACAATGTGACCCTCACCTCTGATAAAATTGAGGCAACTGCGCTGCACCACTACAATTTCCATAATTGTGGACTTTGGGGAATATAAACAAAGTAAAAAAAA
>NW_019478799.1:0-1034 GCF_002814215.2 Seriola lalandi dorsalis | reverse complement strand
CCCGGCAGTGTGTTTGGAATTACACAGCAAAAGCAAACATGCAAAGGTAAATATGTGTGATTCTATAATTGCGACCAAAGCTAGTTAAAAAATCTGTTGCGTGTCCTGTGCAGACCTGCGACAGACTGCAGACTCCACCTAAACTACAGCTGAGAGAACACCACCTGCAGACAGATCAGCCATCTGCAGAAAGTTATGCTGAGGGAAATTACCAAGCTTCAGTACTTTTACTACAACATTATTTACATTTAAAAAGTGATTCCTCACTGAAATAAAGTGTTAGATGTCTCTTCATGTTTTGCTTGGATCTGAATATCCAGTTTGGAGTTCAAAGGAAAGAACTTAAAATTATGGCTCCAGGTTTTATTGCCAGATTCAGACGTTAAATAAAGAGAGAAAAGGATCAATTTGCAATAAAAAGTCGGCCTGGAATCGCTTTTTCACTTTGTCTCTAATTTGTTCCTATAATGTAAATTAGTTCGATGGATTGCACAGTCATATCTGTTTAATGTGTGATCTATTCTCTTGTTTAAAGAGCATTTCATTTGAAAGGAAGCAGCAACACAGTGAGTATACAGGTTGTCCTCATGTTGATGCTTTGTATTTGCTGACATCTAGTGGTTAAACATTGAAAAGTGAATGTTATTAATTAAACTCAATAAAAAATGGATCTGGAGAACAAGTGTTCCAGGTGTAATCAATAAACGAATGTTTGTTCGCTGTATTGTAAAGTAATGAACCGACAAAAAAGAGTTAGTGTACCACAATTAATTTTACAATCTTAATTAACAGGTTGAATTAGTAAGAAATATTTATCCATATATCTAAAATATTAATTAATTCTTTAAAAATATCATTTTACACATCAGAAATATCAACAAGCCCTGAAGAATATTATCAAAGCTCCTTCATGACGACCTGGTGAGAGACTTCTGCCAACATTAAAAGTTTGTTTACATAGGCAGCCTCATTATTCAATCATCAATCAAGTACAGGACAGACAGTAAGTTATACCCCTGCCATATTAAATATTA
>NW_019478798.1:0-1034 GCF_002814215.2 Seriola lalandi dorsalis | reverse complement strand
TAATGTATTGTCTTATAGAATTCTACACAATTGGACAGACTGGGTTGAACTGCTCTCTCTAAAATCACAATATGAGAAACCCTCAGCTAGATTCACACAAATAAATGTAAGCAAATGTACTGCGACTGTAGCTCTTACAATAAAAACTCAGCGGCTTGTAGCTCCAGTATGGATCTACTCCCACAGACTGTGTTCATGGACTTCATGTAAATTTATGATTGGGATTCTTTTTTTTCCCACTCCAGTCAGTGTTATGTTGTGTTCAATGAATATTAACGATGTCCTGGAGATCTCGGCGCAATTGTTGCTGTTATGAAAGGTAATTTCCATCACCTCGCGAACATCAGCAGCCCTCTCAGGTACCTCTCTGCCACTGCCCACCCACAGCCCCATTACAGCCCTACAAGTAATAAAAATCAGAGCGCCCTGTCAATTACATACAAGGGCATCTTGGAGAAAACAGAGGGCCGAATAAAAAACAACAACAACGTTTTGCAGAGAAAATGCATCTCTTCAAAGGTGCATTACTTCTGTAAAAACCAACATCGAATATGCAAGAAAAAGTGTTTTCTTTCTTTAAATTTTGTTTTGTTTTTATTTTGGGCAGAGAAAAAGTGTTTCGAAAAAAAAAAATCAGTGACTTTATTTTCCTTTAAACATGCCGGGACTAGAAGTCTAATAGAAGGTGCTGTTGGAAGATTTATGTGGCTTTCAGTAATCTGAAGGAGTTTGTGTAAAGGCACCGAGTCTATACTTTAGACAGCTGTAATGTATCATAATAATGTGTAAAGAAAAGAGGGCGACACGACCTATTTAAGTGCGTCTGGAAACTAAAATTACTTGACTGCATCATGGATAATGATTAATGAGATCTTATACAGGACACGACAGGGATTCTTCAAGTCCAGTTTAATCCAATAAGTAGTTACAAATGTAACTATGGTTCTATGAATCCTGGATGACCACCAGAGACGGTATGTAATGACTGGATATGCATCGCATGCATGCGCAGGATGTTGAGGGACTATAGCAAC
>NW_019478797.1:0-1034 GCF_002814215.2 Seriola lalandi dorsalis | reverse complement strand
GCCAGGCCCGTCAGTTCTCGTCGTCGGACTGTGCAGCAGGCCAGGTTCTTTCCTGGCCAGAACATCCACAAGCAGGAGCGAGTGGTTGTGCGAACGCCAAAGAAGCTACTGGTTTTTCGCAATGGAGATCCCACTGTAAAATACACTGTGGTGCTACACAAGAGGACTACGCCCACTTTTGAGTCAATCCTGGAATATATCTCAGAGCTGATGCAGTTCCATGTGGTGAAACTACACACACCTGATGGCAGACGTGTGAGTGTTCTTGTCCGTCAATAAAACTCAATTCAATTCAAAAAATTCAAAAAATTATTCAGGCCTGATATGTAATCTTAAAGCACATTCAAGTATAGCTTCATCTTGCAGAACCATGTCCATTTTCTGAGATAATTTTATATACTTATTACTGTATTTTTGTAACATTTTTATAAATGTACATTTGCCTAAAAATAGTATGTTCAAATTCAATACAGATATTTAAGTTTTATTGACCCACGAAGGACCGACTTAAACCTGGCCTGTAAATAACCATCACATGAGGAGAGAAAGTGTTAAGCTTCTTTGGCATCACAACCTAATACCCAGAAAGGCATTCTGGGATACAGCAGCACAAGGCTCTAGGTCAAGGCAGTATCACAAGGTGCCACATTAACAAGTAATACACTTAATTTAGACTTGTCATACACATACATGCATGTAAACAGATATATTTAGAATCAAGGTTAATAATTATTACTTATTTACTTTATTTAAATGATAGTTGTTGAACTAAATAAAAGTGACAAATTTACAGTATATTTATTTATTTTATATCTGTTGCAGGTCGACAGTCTTCCAGGCTTGATATTGTGCTCTGGGACTGTAGTGGCGGGAGGCAGGGAGCCTTTCAGGTCTGCAAACTACAATGTACAGAAATCACTAACTCCAACATGGCTTCCTACCAACCGAAAAGGTCCGAGAAGACTAAAGTCTTTAAACCGTAAGTGAAATAATTGATATATCTTCATGCAATCCTTTTGTTTTATTTTCATTTA
>NW_019478796.1:0-1063 GCF_002814215.2 Seriola lalandi dorsalis | reverse complement strand
GATTTAGGTTCACATGATTTACAGGCACATACGACTACTTCTTTATAGGTAACGTGTGTTCCTGTAATAATTTACATGCAGTCTAACTAGCTCCTTAGTCTTCCTGCAGGCAAACATATTGTGATGACATTTCAGGTAATCAGTCCATATGACATCACCCACATCCCACTCACTCCAGAGCCCTAACCCAGTCTGCTCTTCCAAAGCAAAATTTTACTTATGACTTTTTTAGCTGCTGTAAGCCATACCTATTGATATTTTAGTCATGAGTTCATGAGAAATTATTTAAAGTATCTATGCACTACAGGTCTTACATGTTGTCATCTACCTTCTGAGACATCAGAGTAATCCTCATTCCTCTTTTAAGGTCTTATCACCTATCCTTCAACCAGGACTGTTTCCTTCAAACCAGGTCCCGTATAAGATTTAGTGTTTGCACATAAAAGGACACATAAGTTGCTGTAGTCACAACCCAAAAACTCACCAGAATGCATGTGACCCAATTTTGTGTCCTGAATCTGATCATTATTTTAATCGCTGGCTAGAATATCTCTCACTATGCTGTTCATTATCTGTCATAATCACTATCATTATCATTTTTCATTATGTTTATGAAAGAATTTTTGATATGCAATAGATGATTAGATTACTCTTACAATGCAAAAATACAAATTACGACAGACAGAGCTTGGTGTCACTTTGCTGCTGTTAAACCTCTATATTAACTCATTTGATCTGCTGAATCACATCCATAACTTAAGAGTTCAAGCAAATGGCTTTTTTGCTACATTTCTGGAAAATGAAATTTGTCAGATGGCAATGTCTTAATGCTGTCATAAGTTAAACTTTAATTAAAACTGTTATTCTGAAATGAAATGTGCCATGCACTACTCTCAAAGGGACATTATTTTAGATCATCTTAAAGGGGACATATTATGCTCCTTTTCAACAAGTTTGAATAAGTCTCAGAGGTCCCCAAAGCATGTATTTGAAGCTTTTTGCTAAAAAATCCACTCCGATCCTATATTTCAGCATGCCTGTAAACCCCTCTTTTTCAGCCCTG
>NW_019478793.1:0-1034 GCF_002814215.2 Seriola lalandi dorsalis | reverse complement strand
ACTTTGGACAAAAGCATCTGCCAGATGACTAATGTGATGTAATAAAGATTGACATTGAGGTAAAGAAATTGTTGACATTTCTAAGAGCTGATGGCAAGACAACATACATATTTAACACATATTAAACTTTAAATTCACAATGTTGAGTTTCCTGTATCTTTCAACTAAAATCTGTTCTATTTGGCTACACGATGAGACTGGAGTAGGCAGAAAGAGCAACCTGTAGTCTGATAGATGTTCACCACAGGGGAGGGGCAGTGGTGACTTCCACACAAGTGATGTCATGTACATACCCTGCAGTCTCCAGAGGGACCATCATCAAAGACATGCAAGGCAAGAAAACACTGTCATTCATACCAAAAGAGCACAACTGCATCACATATTCAAAGGTACACAGGTCAGTTTTGATACATTTATTATTTTTTATAGTACCTGTAACACGCCTTGCTGTAGCTTAAAAGTAATACTAGAAAAGTCACAATATACCAAGACAGATAAATCCAGTGGCTGAATGAGGGGATGTCCATCAGGAGACAATGAAAAAAAAGTGTCATGTACTACTGTGTCACAGTGAAAAGTACAGGATTACAGATTTAGAATTATCAAAACAAATCCAACGACACTGAATTATCAGCAGGTGATACACATGTGCACACACCCACCATTTACTGAGCATGCACCCTCTTTTATGTTTGTATTTATTTAATCAGCAGCGTTGTAAAAGTAGTAAAGACATGTGAAAGCTTGTATTACGTCAGTCCCACCAACATTTCAAAGGGTAAACATTATACTTTCCCAGAGTTTGTTTACACCCAGTCATATGTTTTTACAGTTACATTTTAAAGGTGTGAGTCTGAGCATCATCTATACTGTGGAAACAACATTTTTTAAACTTTGAAACTATATTGAAGAATCCATGATACAGTATATGGCAATGGATTCTTAGAAGATGGTTTAGCGATGCAAGAAAAGTAAAACAAATATCTCCTTTAAAAAACAAAACCTGGAAAAGTTCTCAGGAAACTAACGATATT
>NW_019478792.1:0-1034 GCF_002814215.2 Seriola lalandi dorsalis | reverse complement strand
AAAAATAAAACATCAGAAACCTACACTGACTTAAAACTCCTCTGCAAACATGTACAAACATTTAACTATCCAATATTTCTGCACCTTTTAAAGCCAATAATTTTCAAGCTTCATTGAGATTAAGTCATTTATTCGGTTTTAGAGCAGCGATAGAAAGAGGTTGTTTAAAACACACACACACACACACACACACACACACACACACACACAAGTCTGTTAAACTCTTCCATCGCCTTCAATTGTGTGTGTATCTATGTATGTGCCCACGCATGTCTGCATGCGTACTGTTAAAAGTGTGTGTGACAGACAGTCTCTCCTTCCATGCATCTGTGTTTAATTAAAGGCAGACTTTCAGCATCTAAAGCCACCGCCGAAGCCTGCACACGCAAGCAGGGACACACACATGCACGCACGCACACACGTGCGCGCGCATACACACACACATACACACACACACATAGCAACTGAGCAAGCAAGGGAGGGAGGCTGGCCCTAGTGTGCATAATTAACTTAACCCCCATCACTTGACTTTAAAAGGGCTGTTTGGAGGACTGAGCCAGGCAAATGGAGGCTGGGAGAGTGGTCCTTTATGTCTAAAATATTCATTACTGCATTTCAGAGCATTTTCAAGCATCCTCTGATTTTTGTTTTCTCGTTCGGGAGGACAGATTGTTGCTAAGCACCTCTGAGATGACAGGAGAGGCCGGTGGGAAATGGGACGAGTCACCATTTCAAATGACACACACAGAGTAACAAAAACACACTCACTACACAACGGACAAGCCTGGAAGTATCTCATGTGGTTACACTCTGCTACTTCTGACTGTAACTATAGACGAAGCGAGAGTCTTTGCATGTGAAACACGGTGTAAACCGGCCAAGAGAGGCTGTCATGACTCCAGCCGAAGAGGAGTTGAGAGGAGAAAGGAGGACGGGAACAGGAGTGACTGGCCAAGAAAATCTCTCGCCCTCCGGCTTGGTCCTTTTCTTCCTCCTCCTCCTCCTCTTATTCCTCCTCATCCTGCTGTGCCAGT
>NW_019478791.1:0-1034 GCF_002814215.2 Seriola lalandi dorsalis | reverse complement strand
CACACACACACACACACACACACACACACACACACACACACACACACAAAGAAACTTTTTTTTCTGAAACAACAAGATGCTGAAATGGCTTTGGTGTCCCAGATTTGAAAACCTCTGACAGGCACCTTGTATTGCTCCGCTGTATGGAGCGTGGAGGTAGACCTTTAGAAGTGCAGAGTTGATGTTTTTAAATGTGTTTTCCTTTTTTCTGCCAGGAAATGGGGTGGAAGATAATGGGAAAAACAGCCTTTAACTGAGTATAGAACTGGAAAAAATAGCTCAGAGAAGGATGTTCTCACCTTTGCAGTTCTCCCAGGCCACCGCCTGAGAGCAAACGCACTTTGTGATAGATCATTTTCATCTCCACAACGTGCACCTAATCTGATCAATAGTATGTTAAGAGCGCTGGAATCAGATTTGTGCTTGAGGGAGGTAACCTAACAAGAACATTTTCCAGTGAAAGTGTGATTTACACTTTCAAACAGACAAGGAAACACAGAATTGGATATGAAGCTCTTATAAGCTCTGATATTTGGCATTTCAAGACTAGAGTGATCTGACACTGTGATTGACCTGTTGAGGAGAGCAGATAACAGCCATTAGGAGACAAAGATCAAATAAAGCCATCAGGGGAAGGGGGATGATAGCAGACTACACTTGTAGCAGTACAATCAATCCATATTGGATTATAAAAACTCTGGGGTTTGAATTTTACAAATCTTCTAGAAGTACACTGGCTTTTTCAGAGGTGTGGCTCTCAGGATGTCAATGTCCATCTGTCTGTTGTTCCACCACCTCGTCCAGACTGAAACATCTCAACAACCTTTGGATAGATATGAAATTTTGTACAGACATTTAAAGTCCTCAGAGACCTTTCATCTCACACCACCAGAAGCTCAGAGGTTTCACTTATCCAGTGAAATATCCTAACAATGTTTGTAATCCTCTGACTTTTTCTTTTGCACCACCAGAAGGTTCACATTTTTGGTTCTATGTCTCAACAACTGTTGAATGGATTTGAGAATGGGATGAGT
>NW_019478790.1:0-1112 GCF_002814215.2 Seriola lalandi dorsalis | reverse complement strand
GTGTGTGTGTGTACATACATGTGTGTCCACTCTACTCTTATCCATTACACTGACCTCTCCAACCAGTCAAGTCAAAACACGGCTCACTATTTCACTTTCTCATCTACTTACATTTTGGATTGGGTATGGATTACAGAGCTTAAAATTCTATGAATAAGGGTATATTTGCTAGAGGTGCTTCAAGCTTGCCCTCTTAGTTTAAGCTTATACAGTCGCTATTCATTTTACTTGATATGTGTTTGCATCAAAATTCACAGCGTTTCATTGAAAAGGGCCTGTGAATATTCAGGAGGCAGGACTTCAATAACAGCACAAGTGGGAGCCATTTAAAGCTATTTTTCATTATCCATGTTCTCACTTCTAAGGCAACAACACAAGTAAACAGCTTCATGATCAAATTCTGTGGCATGCCAAATGGACAACCATAATCTATAACCAACAGTTTTCAGACAGAAACATATTTCATGTTTATTACTGTCTGTATCGCACATAGGGTATATGGTATCTTTGCAAATAAATGCCATTCAGTTATCCCAGTTAAGACACTAGGTGCTGCTTCTGGCCTAAAGATTAGAGAGGAGGTCTTATGTCTAGAAGTCTTTGGTTCAATCACCAGACAAGTATAATAAATCTAGGACCATAAATCACCAGCTACTCAAAAATGCCAATAGATCAGACAGTATTCTACTAGGCAGCTTCCATGCGTGACTAAGTCTAACTGTGTAAGCGTAGCTACAGCAGGGAATTCCAGGAAAAGAGAGCATTGTTCTCAGTGAAACCTGAATAAAAGGTTTTGGAAAAAAAAACCCTTCCTTCATTGCTCTCTACAACCGTCAATTACTATTCCACAAGTCTCACTGCACAGGCTGGACCTAATTACACTAGCCACTTTGTTAAGGTGCCCTCTTGCTCCATCTGTTCGATGCATGTGTGCACAGGCTCAAACATGCGCGCACGCGCGTGCACGCCCACACACGCCCACGCCCACACACGCCCACGCCCACATGCGCACGCGCACACACACACACACACACACACACACACACACACACACACACACACACACAGACACCAAGTGCAGCACTTCAGACAGACAGACAGACAGACAAAGG
>NW_019478789.1:0-1035 GCF_002814215.2 Seriola lalandi dorsalis | reverse complement strand
CACTTATGATGTGGCAAGTTAGATAGATAGATAGATAGATAGATAGATAGATAGATAGATAGATAGATAGATAGATAGATAGATAGATAGATAGATACTTTATTATGTAAACTTTAGTTTAATTCTACTAGTGTGTCAATCATCACAGTTTTTGCTTCTTTTTTTTTTGGCTTTCCACAAAATGATGTGTTGGTGTGAGGGTGATTGTTGAAGCCCGCAAACACTGTAATGAAAAAATGATTCCTGGCTTTGGTTTGCTATCTGTGTGTGCAGCAATGCACAAAATGTCCAGTCAAATCATCTGGAAATCTGGGTCTCAGGACTCCAAAGACTGTCGTTGTTTGTGTGTTAGTGAAGACTTTGCCTTCAATAATACAACTACCCTTTGCTAAATTCCTTTGATGTATAAATGATGAGTTCTCAAACACGAAAAGCTTCCGAGGAGAGTCTCCTTGGCGCTTAGACACTGAAACGGCAACCAAATGATAGATGGAAAGGTGCAGACCTAACACAAGCAGGGCACTCAAATGTAAACAAACCCACAATCATTAACAGCGCTTCAAACTTTTATGACTTGAACAACAGTGTGAAATACAACAAACAAACATAACAAAATATACACCACAAAAAAGGGCATCTATCCACACTTTTATTATTGGTAAAGCAGTTTGCTGATGTAGTTATCCTAAATAAACTGTGCTCTAACCACTGGAACTTGGTTCTTGTTTCTTTGGGTTTATTCTTTTATTAGTTTTTTTTTTCTCTCTATTCTGATATCAATCAAAGACCCAAGTATATTCTACCAGTATCAGTGGGAGTATCTAATCCTATTGATTTAGCATTGATAAGGATTTCCAAATGTTTTCTTTTGAAAGTTAGAGCTTAAAACTTGGGGAAACAGCAGACAAATAAACAGTCAAGCCAGGACACAAAAACCACAAAAATCACATTAGCTAAAAAATAACATTTTACATTAGTGCAATCATCTGACTGCTTTGTCTAATCTATGTGTCTTCTAAAACAGGAATTTTTTTT
>NW_019478788.1:0-1035 GCF_002814215.2 Seriola lalandi dorsalis | reverse complement strand
GGGGGTGGGCGTAAGAGGAGAAAAGGTGTTGCGGCTTAATTATATAGTTTGTGGAGAGGAGACGGGGGCAGACAGGCAGATGGCAGTTGACAAATGTTGAGGGAACAGGAACGGGGTGGGGCGGGGTGGAGGGGTCTCACAGTGTAGCCACGGCACTAAAGAGGGACAAAGGAACTTTATAAATGTTCCAATCTGATGTATATGTTTTATTTTTTTGACATCACTGTAACTAACTACTGCATTAAAGATGTGTTCTATGACCTAGATCTCTTAAATTCATTGAGAGTGTGTGACAACCAAAGTTATATGATTTTAAAGGTGAAGAGGAGAAAGTAAAAAAAAACTCTGATCCCAAATGTAAATGTTTGCATTAAAAAGGGCCTTTGGAAACTCTTTCATTAAACCTGTAGTTTCAAATCAGTTTCATTACACCATCCTGTTATTTCAGGGTTGAGTATCCAGAGGTTTAAGGCTTTGTTATGAGTACCTTGCATTTGTGTTGCACCTTCAGACTAATAGATCTCTAATCTCTATTGATTCACAGCCAGTATCCAGACTGCAACCGGATTATGCAAAGTGCCGGCCATCCTGAGAGTGTGTATTCGATACTCAGTTGTGACTTCTGTCATCTGTGGGGCTTTAACTGGTTGACGACACAGTCCTGTGGGTCACAGTCAAAGGTCTTTGAATTTGAAACACAATGTGTTTATTTATGAGAGACAGACATGTTCCGAGTGATGTGCTCTGAGTTAAGCATGCGAGCTAAGTCTGTTTTAAAGTACCTGAAGTTCATGTAAAACAGTGTCATTGTTTACTGTCACAAAACCGCCGTCCATCCACAGGAGGTAAAGCTAACCAAGCCCCACATGTTCACTGAATAATAGGGTCATTACCAACGAGTGACTCTTCTGAGGGATCCTGTGAGTTGACAGTAATGAGCTCTGTTGGACATAATCACCGTTTAGAGATGGCGGCGGCGGCGGCCGTGGTGGAGGAGTGGGGGGGGGGAGTGGGGCTCTAATCCTGGCAGAGGTC
>NW_019478787.1:0-1035 GCF_002814215.2 Seriola lalandi dorsalis | reverse complement strand
TGAATCAGCTGTGGCTGATTTCGATCCATTTTGTGTAGCGCAGATAGCAGAACATTACAGTAGTCAAGCCTGTGTGCCTCAGTTTTTCTGTGTCACTTAGAGAGAGAAAAGGTCGCACCTCAGTAATATTTTTGAGGTGATAAAAGGCTTTGGAGGATTTGAAGACAAACCCCTCATGACCACACCAAGGTCTCTTGCTTGTTGGCTTGGGGTAAGTCCAAGGGAATTTAATTTCACAACCAATTTCTCTCTCTGAGTTTTAGAAGCTAAAATTTCAGTTTTATCTTTGTTGAGCTGTAAAAAGTTTTGTGACATCCAGACAAAGGGAATCAATTAATCCTAATCCTATCTAATCCTGTTTCACTCTCAGAAATTCACCATTGGTCTTGGGTTAACTCAATATATTTAACCCTTAAATCAAAGTGTGAAAAGCCTACTGTATAATTTTTATAATACAATTAAAAAATCGAATCGTATGTTAATTTATGTTCAGGCTTTACAGCAGCAGAGGCAGCAGTTGGTGGAGCAGGAACGATACAAGCAGCAGTTAGTGGCTGACAGGCAGAAGAGGATTCAACAACAACATGAGCAACGGCAAAAGTTAGAGGATGTAAGTACTGCTTATGCTTATGCTTTTTCTTCTGTATTGACTCAGCACTTATAGGTCAGTAAGTAGGTCAGATAAGATTAAAAATAAAATAAAACATTTTATGAGGAAGAGAACATTTTTCGAAATTCACAAACATTTATCAACTACATCTTCACAAGAAAAATGTCACTGTCACGTTCCACTTGCTAAGTCACATCCTCACTCTTCTCGCTAACTGCTCTGACAACATCTTCAGCCTTGGAAACCTTTTATTTGTATGAATATTATGTGACCCACACTAACTATAACTGTTGAATTGAACTTATTTTCGATTGCAGGTTGTATTTCTTAAGAATATCAGCTATATGCTAAAATCCCTTTGTTGCAGTTCATGTTAATGTAAATTACCTTGTCTTATGTTTTTGTGCAGTTTGTTTTTTTTTTTT
>NW_019478786.1:0-1035 GCF_002814215.2 Seriola lalandi dorsalis | reverse complement strand
TTTTTGTTTTTCATTTTAACATTGTCACATTGGAAGCGATAACTTTGGGTGAGATATTGCAAGTGGGTTGAGTAAAGGGATGTGTGTGCCGCGGGCACTGTTCGTTCTGTATTTTTTGTGGGACTATTGGAGCTGGGATTTGACATTGACTCTAGGCAATGTGCATCAGCACCACATACACAATGGGGATCATCCAGAAAAAAAATTAAATCTTTGTCAGGTGAAATGAAGGAGAAACTAGGCCTTTGATACAGTTGCATTTTTAATTGCATGGTTTATTTTGACAATTTAGGCAATGCTGCTAAAAATACTATATCCATAATGAAGTGACACTGTGTCATTTACGTTGAAACTCATTTATTATTTTTTTTTATTTTTCCCTCTTCACGAACAGCCGTGTAGAATCTGTATTTATGTTTATTTGATTTATCACGTAATCCCTTTCTTTCTCATCAAACAGAATTAAGTTGCAAAACGTCAAAACAATTGTCAGGGAATGGCTGTGTGTTGCTGGCTGACTTGTCACGGCACACAAGGGCTGCGTTCTAATTCCACCAGTGTTTCGCCGGCGCATCACTCTTAAAACACCACCCACTCTGAATCTCTCCCAACTAAATAAATGAGGGGGGAGATAAGCACACATTAAATGTTTAACTGTCTCGCATTTGTCATCTGTTTTACCCCTCTTAATTAAACAGACACAGCTTAGCCCCGGCACTCCAAGTGCAGACACACTCGCACACAAAAACACACACACACACACACATACACACACACCCTGCTTGTGAGCACTGGAGCCTGAGTGCAAACCCTGTCCTACCGATGATTAATTTTAGCCGTTAATATTTATTTTACTCCATCCTGCGAAGTTAGCAGCTCAGTGGAGGGTGAACCTGAGATTTAGTTTCTCGGTCCTGCAGGCTGTCTTGTTGCAAAACGAGGAGGAAAAGATAGATTTATTTTTTGTTGTTTATTTTTTCTTTTCTTTTCTTTTTTTTCTTTTTTCTTTTTCTTTTTTTTTTTTTTTTTTACATT
>NW_019478785.1:0-1035 GCF_002814215.2 Seriola lalandi dorsalis | reverse complement strand
ACACACACACACACACACACACAAACACACACGCATACATACACACCCACACACAGAGCAGCTGCTCCTTCTGCAGCTGCTGCTTTCGCCCTACCCAGAACTCCCTGTTCCAAAGGAGGGTGAGAGGGGAAGGGGGTGGGACAGAGGAAAGAAAGGAAGAGAGAGAGAGAGGCAGACGCAGGGGTGAAGGAAAAGTGGGAAGCGTAGTAGAAACAGGAAACAGAGAGTGAGGCAGAGAGGGCTGACAAAATAAATTGGAAAGATATGAGGAAGAGGTGAGAAATGGGAAGGAGGAAGGTAATGGAAGTGAGAGAGGAGGAAAGAGCAAAGGAAAAAAAAACAGGAGAAGAGAGCAGGCTAAAGGGAGAGAAGATATCTGAGACACCCACTCACACTCAAAGTGATCACACACACACACACACACACACACACACAAATGCACACCAAAACCCTCTCACCTATTAACAGGTGAAAAAATATCCACTATCACCTCCATTGCAAGCTCACAGTAACTAAAGAGTCACCATCAGAAACGGTCCAAATAATCATCTAATAAACAATCCATCCCGTCAAGCAAACGGAAAGTCATCAATAAACCAGTTTTGAAGTTATACAACAATATAATGTGAAGAACTACAAAGCATACTGACCATAATATTTCCATAGGTTAAGCACAGATTAGACTAAATCCTGGCCTATATTCCCTATGATGGAGAGGCTCTATTGAAGATAACACATTACTCTCCCACTAATCTTAATCTGTGTCTGGGAAGGCAAACACACCCTACATCCCCTGTGTGACATCTACCAATCCGTTCACTTGAGAATCAGACGGTGTGACAGTGTCTATAGTGTCACTGCACTTTCCCTTCAAAACCCAAAGGTCGATACAACAAGTCAAATCAATAACTGAAATTTGGACATCAACCCATGATCAATACGTTTTTGTTTCAGCCAGAAAATGTTTTGAATTTAAAAACAGTTCCACTTCTGCAGATGTGCCACCCCACCACCACCACCCCCACCCCCAACCAC
>NW_019478784.1:0-1035 GCF_002814215.2 Seriola lalandi dorsalis | reverse complement strand
CCTGATTGTTGTCGTCATTGTCTGATTTTTCATCATCTATTAAAGATGAAAATGATTAGCAAGGCAGATGCTACATTTCCTGGTTTGCTGTACAGCACAACAGTTACTGAGAATAATGATACTGACAGAGAAATCAAAAAGCACAAACAATGCAAACATGGTAACCAAAAAAGGTCCTAGTTTACTCACTCTCAAGGGTCTGCTGTAGTTCCTGAATGGTACTGAGGAGCACATGGAACTGCTTCTTCCTCAACTCCAACTGAGTGGGACAAAAAGGAGTTTGAAACAATCAAAATAAAATACTACTAATGACTGAAGACAGTGTGGGTTAGAATAGAAGAGAGGATACATGTATTTGGTTTTACCTTTGCATCCACATTCTCTTTGATGTGAGACAGTTGCTGGAGTTCTTTGTCAAGTGCCTCCAACTGTCTGTAAATTATCAAAGTAAAATTAAGCACATAATATTATTATCATGCAAGGCAAAACTGTCATGACAAACTACTTCATACATATTTGAAACAGAAGACATGGGCTGACTTACTTGAGTGTTTCATGCCGGTCTGGGTGTTGCTGAATAACCTTAGCTAAAGCGTCATACTCTGAAAAGAAAGAAAGGAAGATAATTTTGACAACCCACATTGCTGCTAAGTTCTCTAAAATGAGAGATGACTTGTTTGTGAAAAAAAAAGTTAAATAGAAGCTGCTTTGCAATTTTTACTTTTTTGATAACTCACAAATATATGGCCTGAATACAATTTCTCCGATTCCATTTTGAAATACCAGAAACTTGTTCTTAACCCATAACTGCTATTACTGCCAATTGAAAATGACTAATTGTGAGCTTTGTTTCATAAATTACAATAAAAATTATGTATACAAAATGTAATTCAAACCAATGTTTAACTATCCTCCTTTTGTTTTAACTGTAATATTACCTCCATATTGTGGGGTCCAATAAGATGGTAAGTATAGAAGCAAATCTTACAATAATTGACCAAACCACTCTAGAGTCCTAAAAATGTTCTTACCTTG
>NW_019478783.1:0-1035 GCF_002814215.2 Seriola lalandi dorsalis | reverse complement strand
ATCTTAATGCAAAGTAGAGGGTTGTGTTTTTGAGAAGGATCGTACCTCTGAATGGACATAGTCAGCAGTACTCCATTAATTGTTTGATCTGCCATATTGCACAGTTCTCTTGGCAGGTTTAACAGAGCCTTGAGTGTGCCTTGAATTCATAATATGCCATCTACTGATAATTATAAAGTGTAACATGCAGGTTTTTATCCTGTTCAATCCCATGAAAAATATACTGTAGCTTAAAATTTACTGTTAACAAGGCAGATTTCATTGTATGTCTGCATGTAATGATTTTCCTGTTGGCTGTGTGAGCAGGGAAGACGTATTTAAGAATTAGTATATTGTGTGCAGCTCAATAAGTTTGGTGCACACACGTGTACTGTAAGTTTACAAAAGTAAGATGGGTGAGGTGGTGTAGATTATACTGCAAATTGCAAAAGCAAACAAATTGGTGGAAGAAGTATTTAGTAGTTAGAGGAGCAGTAACAATGTAAATGTACTTCACATCAGTGAAAGAACTAAAGTGTTATCAATAAAATGTTGTGCCAGGAATGGTCTCTTTCAGAATGTTGAATTAAAATTCTGAATACTGATTGGCTGGAAGGTGTGAATTAACTTTTAGTGACTGGACAGACACCAGTGTTTGTTTGCAGTTGTAAATTAATGAGGCAGTATTAAAGTGTTGGCAAAGACAGCAACAGAAGAGCCTTAGATGGAGATCTGAAAACTAACAACAGCTGATGGCTCTAGCTTTATATTTAGTGCAGACTACAAGCTGGACTACAACCAACCGCTATTAGCTTAGCATAAAGACTTTGAGTGGAATCAGGCTAACAGCGAGCTTGGCTACGTCCAAAAGTGGAAAAAAACACCACTCCTGCTGCTGTACCAGCACATCTAAAGCTCATTAATTAATATATTGTGTCTTGCTTGTTTAATCTGCACAAAAACTGAAGTGGTGGTTTCACAGAGTCAGGATAGCTGTTTCTCCCTGTCTTCAGTCTTTGTGCTAGGCTAATCTCAGCTAATTGGCTGCTGCTTGTA
>NW_019478782.1:0-1035 GCF_002814215.2 Seriola lalandi dorsalis | reverse complement strand
AAAAAAAAAAAACGACTTCTGTCATCTAAAGTCAGGATGTGAAAACAATGCTGCTGTGCAGGTTTTTCTTTTCTTTCCAGAGATATTCCTCATCTGACCCGAGGGCTTAAGGACAGAGGGTGCCGTATGTTACAGATGGCGAAGCTCTCTAAGACTGAAGTGGCTGATGTCGGAGACTTCCCACCACCATATGAAAACCAGTCACACCCTCCTCTCAAAGATGATGATCACCACCAATAAATTCTCAACCTGTGGCAAACACAGGGCAAAGCAATGAAAAGAATTCAACAATATAATATCTAGGGTATGTGCTGATGAAGCCATATGCCTTCAGTGACAGCAAGATGGCTAACCTATGCACAAGGCAAGAGAAGCATACTGAAGGTACAGAAATAGATGTGATACCTTTTGTCATTGGCTTTCTGTGCACATTTGTCTTTCTGACATCATTGTCAGTTTATATTAGAGCAGAATATGGGTTATATCCTAGAATACATATGAACAGCAGCCAAAACAATCAGATATGAGCAGCAAATTTGGCACAGAGCACGGAGGCCTGTGGAGTGAATGTAGTGGAAGAGTAAAGGAGACATATGGCACATTATGTCTCACTGCGTGAATGTAACTGAGTCTGAAAGTGAAATGAATATCATCAATATGATATCTATAGAATCATATTAAGAATCACTAGAATCAGTCTACATCTTTATCAGCTCACCTCACAGTGTGACTCAGTAGATGTTGACGGCTGAACTAGGCCCTGCTTATTGGCTGACTATTACTTTCTGCTTGATCTCACTTTCCCTTCAGGTATCTGTTGCTATTTTCTCCATTAACCAACTATGACGTAAAGTTGACCGAGCTAACAAGCTATATATTCTGATACTGAAATTTCTCCTCATCATCTCCTGTCAGTTTCGTGCTCTTCCCTCTGACAAAATTAAGAATCAAGAAATAAAATCTGTGTCTAAATTATCGGTGTGTTCAGCGTGGCCTTTCTGCTGTGTGAGACGGTGCTGGAAATGTGAGATTATC
>NW_019478781.1:0-1035 GCF_002814215.2 Seriola lalandi dorsalis | reverse complement strand
TAAAGTAATGATGTACAATACACACCATGCACAAGAGTAAGAGGAGGTAAGAGAAGTAGGCTACAGTTAGATTTCATACCTGCAGAACCAAGTCCTCAAACTACAGCAATCCGTTCAGCACAGGGGTAAACACATGGTAAAAGTCAGGCTCATTAGCAAACAAACAATACATTCATCACGTCAACCTCTGTAAGTAGTACTATGTATTCTTCAGGTAGCTGATAAATAAAGCCATCAGCAAAACATGAAGGCACTCATCACATCAAACATGTCAAAAATCAGACTCACTACAAATGCCTCACACTTTTAGTATCTGTCAATATCTAGAAAGAGAAATATATTTTTGCAATACTGCTCTGTTAAAGATGTTATTATGCTGCTTTATGGTTTTCTATGTCAAAATAAACACCAATCTCAAAGTGAGACTCGGCCCCATTTGTGACCTCTCCGAACATTGCTTCATATAAATCTGTCGGATTACTAGCCTTGCATGAGGAATACTATGTGACTGAACCACGGAGTTAATGTATGCAGTAATGAGGTCACAAAATGGAGCCCAGTGATGGTAAAATTTATAATGTGGTTGCTAAACATAAAGCTTCACCCTTAAGCTATATATGTACATTTCCACAGTTAATGGGCCTCACCCTGTGTCCTTTGTTATCCACACTGGCTGTCTGTCTGAGTTGGACCTCCAGCCTTCGGATCTCCTGTTGGAACTCGTCTCTCTCATGTTCGCGCTCCACAGCTTGCTCCTGTATGTATAGGGAAGAACCATGTGTAAGATGGTGTCCACTACATTAAGCAATAACAGGAGAGATTGTCCGTTCCACTCTTAAATAACACTAGGAAGAATGTTAAGTGAGTGTATGCAGTGATCAGACAACCGCAAAAAATGAAAGGGGAAACTGAAAGAGCAGATGTATGAAGAATTACATTTTAAATATAGAAATACGTTTGTTTTTTTTTTAAACGATCATGTTATTTTAATGTAAAAAGTCACCTCTATGAACTGGCGGTCGTGTTTCAGCTGTT
>NW_019478780.1:0-1035 GCF_002814215.2 Seriola lalandi dorsalis | reverse complement strand
GTAAACAAATGTTTAGTAAAATGTTTATTTTTCCATTAAAGAAACTTAAGTGTTATTGTTAACTAACTCCACCTGCTAGCTAACTCCACCTGCTAGCTAACTCCACCTGCTAGCTAACTCCACCTGCTAGTTAACTCCACCTGCTAGTTAACTCCACCTGCTAGTTAACTCCACCTGCTCGCTAACGTTCTGACAAACAACTAAATGTGGTGAAGAACTTATTCAGTTCTCTCCATTTTTTTTTTGGATAAACATTTCTGTGACTCTGTTACATATTCAGACATGATTTAGACTTTAAACCTCTTAGCAGCTTTAAAGGTTGAGACTCTGTGAATAAAACTCTGGATGTGGAATAAGCCACCAAAGGTCCAGGCTGACGTCCCTTCTGGATTTGTAAATGTCTCTGATTAGCCGTCGGAGCAGATGGACATTTAAATCCAAACGTTTGACCTGACACATATTTATCCTCCCTGCCATCACAACACGCAGCAGGATTAGCAACACACACCGGCTTTTTACCAAAGTGCACTGGATTAGGTCAGTGAGGGAAAAACAAGCAGATGAAAATGTAACTGAGATTTATTAGAAATAATCAAATCAATCAGATTTAATATTTTATGCTTTTTTTGGCACATTATTTATGGCCTGTTGTTATTTTTTAGCATGAAATAAAAATATTGATGCTGCTTATTTACGTATTACCCAAATACAGTCTAATTACTTTGAGTTATATCCATTTATTTTGCTACATCTGAGGCGTAAAGGAACAGATTAGTAAAATAATGAGGATTAAACATTTTCCATGTGTCCTGCTTTCATTGGAAAAGTACAAAGTAAACCCCTGTTTCTTGTCAAGCATCTGTAATCGAAACACATTTTATTTCTTTCATTTGGGCCACTTCACTCAGTCACAAGTATCTCTCAACCGCCCGACCCCGTCCATGTTGACTCACCTCTGGTTTTTTCCTCTCAGAAAATGAAGGAGCAGGCCCGACTCTACTCATCCGAGATCAAGCAGATCGACCTGGACATCAA
>NW_019478779.1:0-2039 GCF_002814215.2 Seriola lalandi dorsalis | reverse complement strand
TGTTGTCCTGTCCTCTCCATGGGAGCACATGGTGTGCTGCTGTGACAGTCAGCATTGAACACGTCTTTGGGGATGCTCCATTATTTACACTGTGCCTTCGTGTGGCCCCGATGAGACATGACAGGAGCCACAGGAAGCTCATGAATTAAACAGAAGGGCCTAAAAGCACAAGGGGAGGGTACAGGGTGATGGGGAGGCCCGAGGAGACAGCAGAGCACTAGGGCTGCAGATTGCAACGCACATGTCGCCGCGGCCTCAGGGGCTGGAGAGAGGTGAGGCAGGGAGGAAGAGACACGAAGGGGGAGATGAGAAAGTAGAGGGGAAAAAAAAGATTTTGCTGAAGCAGTAGAATGAAGATGGAAACAGTAGAAAAGATATAGACAAGAGGAGAAAACAGCAGCTGACAGAAATTCTCTAAGGAGGTTGTAATGAGACCGACCAAGAGGAGGGAAATAGCTAACAGAGCAACAGCAGTCTTAATTTTGTCTGAGAGACATTAATCCCTTACTGATGCATATAAAATACAGGAGTGAGGATGATGTCATGCATTCAGTGGACAGTTAGTGGGGTGTGTGATGTCTCAGCTGTTGCTCAAATAGGCTGGGCAGCGAGTAGCTCCTGGTGTCAGCATGTCTGCACGTCCGGATGGATAGGATAACCTCATTTGGACTGTGACTCATCACCTGATGCAGCAAACCAATACACCGTAGCTATGGGCAATAAAAGATTCCGGCAATACCATTCCTGTTTTAGTGAAGTGTTAAAATTTGACTAATGGGTATTGAGGTCACAGACATGAATGTTGAATTTTGACCGATGATGAATTTCCTGCATACATTTATATCAATAAAGGGTCTTACATTGAATGCATGCTGCATATTTATAATCATACTAAATGCTACCATTTGTCTCAGGATTAACCCTGGATGTGGATTAGTATGAGCTTGTGCATGTAATATCTCAAATACAATGGCTATTTGCAGGATGAGACCATGCTTTTATGTCTCTCTCTCTCTCTCTCTCTCTCTCTCTCTCACACACACACACACACACACACACACACACACACACACACATACATATGTGTTTTATGAGTCTGATATTTGTAAGTAACTTTTTACAGGAAGTGCCTCTAATGACAACCCCTTTCATTGGCCCCCAAGGAGCTGCTGTCTGTCTCTCATGGCAACCCCAGACGGGAAAAGGAACCGCCCAGCCCATTGGTGCCAGGGTGATATCATCTGATCATCAACCTCAAACATGGGCTCTGAGCCACACAGTGCATTTTCATATAGTGGAAGGTCTTCATCCTTCACTTTCCCCCTTTTATATTCAGAGCATTTTTTCTGCAAATATTGATCCTGCAGAACAAGTGAAATTAGCTTGTCATATAAAATGGGAAGTTGTGGGCATTATATAGCTGAATGGAAGCCAAGTAAATTAGACTTATTAACTTGAATCCGTAAAATCCTTTTTTTTCAACCTCAAGCTGAATGTATCTCCTCTTATTGATGCAGTCCATTAGTTGTAATAGTAGTCTGTCTGTGGAGTATCAGTTGTCATCCTACTTGTGCTTGAGTGCTCTTAATTCCCTGCAGAGCCCATCTGGACAAGCATCTTTTCAACCAATATGACAAGGCACTACAATGCAAAATTTACAGGCAGGCATCACGCAAGCTGGACATTTATGCAATCATTTCAATTACTCCTGAATTAACGTCTATATTCCCAACCCTGCTGCAGCATATTTAATCTAAGTAGTGAAGCAATGACATGCCAGTGCATTTACATGAAGAATTTCAATGACATAGATCAATGCAGAATGTAAAATAATTTAAAAAATAAAGTCTAATTACATAAATGAATAGCAGAGGACTTGCGATCTTTGCCAAAACAGGAATTGATGTCCTCGTTTAACCTTATTTTCCCTCTTCCAACACACAATCATTAAGAAACTAAACAAAGTATGTGCTTGAGTTTGCAGAGGGGATGCAATGGATTAAATATCCTCCACTCCAGCGCTCTGAAAAAAAAAAAAA
>NW_019478777.1:0-1036 GCF_002814215.2 Seriola lalandi dorsalis | reverse complement strand
ATTCAAAAAGCTGGACAAATAAAACTTAAAGTCTTGCGATGGGATCACACCAGCCACAATGTCCGTCAACATGTTCTGACCCATGAGTTCTCAGTAGTGCTCATTTAGGAGCTGAGTAAACGGATAAACAGTGTTGTTCTTCCAGTCGTTAGTTCCACCATTTATTCACAACTATTGAATGGATTGCCCTGAAATTTGGTACAGACTTTCACGGTGCCCAGAGAAAAAATAAAAGTACTTTGACAATTCCCTGATTTTTTTTTGTAGCGCCACCATGAGCTTGACAGTTTTGCTTTTGAGTGGGATGTCTCAAGAACTGATGGATGGATTCGCATGACATCTTAACTGTCAGCATCTTAGCATTGTCACTGTTAGCATGTTAGCATGCTGAGTCTAACAATTATAGCCTACCTAAAAGCACCGCTCTGTCCATGAACAGTCTCACAGAGTCACTAGCATGGCTGCAGACACTTGGTGAACTCTTTAACAACCAGGTGTGTGCTTTTTAAATTGCAGATATGAGACCAGACTTACATTTGTGTAGGTTAATTGATTCATTCAGCTTTAAAATCTGAAAATATTGTATTGATAAGTATAGAAAAAGAAAGTAAGCAATATACAGTTTTTCCACTTTTGTTCAAATTAATATTCACCTAATTTCACTATTTGCTATTTTACCAATCAGTCAACATCTACGTACTTATTTTAATTAAATACCTATTTTGCTCCTTTAATTGATGATGACAGTGATAATGAAGATGATGATGCATCAACAGGGTATATCAGTGTAGACCATCTGCAATCCAAATCATTTGTGTTTATCTAACCATACCACCAATGCCTTGAGTTGTGATGAAAAAAAAAGGGCCTCCCCAATTTAAGCAGTGATATTTCACAATATTCAGCAAATGAATTTGCAAGATGCAACAGGTACTGCACTGCTTTCATGACTGTCTGCATACCAATGTGACCGCAGTCTAACTATTACTCTCTTTATCTCTGCCCCCTCCGGCACCAAGGTAGAAAACCCTGTGTT
>NW_019478776.1:0-1036 GCF_002814215.2 Seriola lalandi dorsalis | reverse complement strand
CGGGTGCAAATACCTGTAGTGAATTGAAGAATGCGAAGGCAATATGGATTCCTTTATTTGTTGATGACACCATGGTTCCCACTCCCAAAGACCAGGTCAGTCCAAATAAAGGAGTCAAAATGATCACACATCTTGTAATGACCACCAGAGTATGTTTTTCATCTGGATGGGCAGTGGTTCCCGTGCCTCTTCTCAGCATTTTGAACAAGACCACAACTACGATTAAAATGTTGATGAAAACTATGGTCAAGGCAGGTATCACCATGGCCAGGAGGGCCTTTGTCTCAATCCAGTTCAGCCAGCAAGCGTCGAATCTCCTGATGTATCCATTCCCTGATGCTGTGACGGCAACAGTAATAACAGCTATAATCAGAGGGCAGCCATAGCCTAAACAGAACCCAATGGCCAACATGGTTGACTTGGACATGTGTGAGAAGACCATGACCGTCCGGTAAAAGAGCAGAAGTCCTGACACGAGCATCCAGAAGAAAAGAGAAAGGTAGAAAAAGTGCATAAAAAAAGTTGCAGTGCTACACGGTCCAATTGGAACTGCATGGTCCTCCCCTGGGTTTTCAAGGGGGTTCTTCGCTATAGAGGCGCCGATGAGGAAACAGATGTCAGCGATCAGCAGAGACAGGGCAGTATTGACGATGGAAACATGACGCATGAACGCAGTGCTATTTCTGGTAATGGCTTTCCAGACATATCCTTCAATAATCAGACATATGACTAAGCTTGCCAGAGATATCCCAACTCCAACATAAGTGATTATATCCAAAGCTTCTCTCAGAGATGGAGGGATTTTCGTCGCCATCAGAATGGAGAAGGAGGTCAGGTGGTTACAGTGGCAGGTTACTGTGTTATTTTTGTCTGAAACAAACTCGCACCCTTCATCATCCCACGCTCCAAGATTACCGAAGAGTGTGAAGTTCCAGAAGACACACTGTGGGTTCAGCGTCAAGGAGTTGTTCAGCTTGTCGTAGCTCAGACTGACATTCCTAATCGTTGCGTTTATCTTGACGAGCAACACAGCTGC
>NW_019478775.1:0-1036 GCF_002814215.2 Seriola lalandi dorsalis | reverse complement strand
GAAGCGCCTGTGTTTAATTTTTCTGCATCCAGCAGTTGGGACAAGAGACTGTTTATTCTCTCTTTGTCCCCCTCTCTATAGTCGAGTTTCCATCCAAATGTAGCACAAATACCAACTAGATTTTGAGAAATATTGAAAAGAAAATGCACATTCATGAACATTTCTATCCGCTACTATCATGTGAATATTAGCAGTTAAAGATAAACAGCTGGTGGTGCTAGTGCAAAAAGATGGTGCAGTTAAAGGAGCGCCAGTCAAACCTTAAAAAACAGTGAAGTATAATGTAGAAAACATGATGGAGATATGGCATTTATGCTTGTTGCATGTATTAACTGAAGTAACAGTCTGATGTTTTCATCTCCTGCTATTTTCAGTCTCTTTATTGGAGCAGAAGCTTCAGTGAATATTAAAGTCATATGCTTCATGTTGCCAAGTCTGTTTCCTTTCCACTTTGTTGCATTTTTCTTTTGTAGACACACCAACTTTTCCACCTCAGCCAAGCATAAAAAAGTTTTTGTGATGTTTCAGGATCTTTTTTCTGGCGTTTTCACTCAGGTTTTTTTTTTGCAAGTTAACAGTGTACATAGAAACAGATGGATGAAATCCCACCTCCTGTTTCCTTTTCTCTTTCCATTTCAACTCTATCACATTTCCTTTGTGTTATTCCATGAACGTTAGATGAATATTACCAGAACATCTAAAAACAACTGAAAAAAAAGAAAAAATGCTCATAACATCTGTTCCATTTGTATGACTGTGTGGGAGTGTTAATGAAGGAGCTGGGATCCTGTGTAGTCATTCCACAGTGAGTCAGTATACTGTGTATGTGGCTAGGGTATTTTTTTTTTTCTTATCATGAAAAATGAAAAGCGTAGCGTTAATGTTCGAATAATGGGTCCAAGTCAACCAAACAACCAACAAGCACAGGCTCTCCCTCCCCTCTCTGGGTTGCATCACCCACAGTTTGGCACCGTTTGGTTTGGCAAATGACTGATCTGTTTATATGGTACGCAGCAAGTCATTATGGCCGCCTGCC
>NW_019478774.1:0-1148 GCF_002814215.2 Seriola lalandi dorsalis | reverse complement strand
TTTTTTTTTTCAGGGTGTCACTGAGGGATACAATGGCACAATTTTTGCCTATGGACAAACTGGAAGTGGTAAGTCTTTCACAATGCAGGGGGTGTCCGAGCCTGCAGCCCAGAGGGGAGTCATCCCGAGGGCGTTTGAACACATCTTTGAGAGTATTCAGGTAGGCAGGGCAACTGTTAATTGTGCCACACATATATTTCATGCAAAAAGTGCAAAGACCTTGTTTGTGAAACTTTTTCTGTTGGTGCAATCTACATACTTGCTTCAGTCTAATGATGAGGCCTATCTAAGCAATGCATGCTCAGAGAGAATAATATTATGCTTGTATGTTTATGTGCAAGCTAGTGTGCAGAAAATACCAAATTCCTGGTGAGGGCCTCCTACTTGGAGATTTACAATGAAGAAATCAGAGACCTTTTAGGAACTGACACCAAACAGAGATTGGAGGTAAGTCTCTTAAAGCACTGTTGTTTCAATAAACAAATCAGGATATACTGTGTAACATTAGAAGCCAAAGGGATTAATGTTCTTTGATAAATACAATGATAATGAAACCTGTTTCTCAGACTATTCTGAAAGTGAAAACAGTGCTTATGTTTTGCACACAAAACTGTAAGAAGTTGCCATGGTGATTTCAAAGAACAGAAGTTGCATATACAGTTCCTTGAAGGTGAAGGTGTTTGAACAGGGTGACACATTTTGATTGTGTGTGTGAATGCCCTAGCTGAAAGAGCACCCAGAGCGTGGGGTGTATGTGCGGGACCTCTCCTTGCACACTGTGCACAGTGTGGGGGAGTGTGAGAGAATCATAGAGCAGGGCTGGAGGAACCGGGCAGTGGGCTACACGCTGATGAACAAAGACTCCTCCCGCTCTCACTCCATCTTCACCATCCACCTGGAGATCTGCAACACTGGTGAGCACACACATATTTATACAATACCTTTAACACACTGAGCTATATATCTAATATCGTCACCTTCCTAAAATAATGGCCTAAGTCATGTTTTGACAAAAATGTTTTTTTTGCCTAAATCACCCCCTCATGATGCTGGCCACCTCTGGTAAAATCGCCTGAATCCTCAGTTGAGGGGAACATGCAATTCTACCCCCGGTTGTATAATGGCCTATGTCAAAAGTGTGACTCTTT
>NW_019478773.1:0-1036 GCF_002814215.2 Seriola lalandi dorsalis | reverse complement strand
TGAATATTCATACAAAATCCATTATCCCAAATCATGGGCATATAATTTAATTTTTTTCTCTTATTAATATGCTATGAATTATTATAGTTTTTTACTGTAATATTTGCGGTTTGACATGAGACATGCAGTGAAAGCTATATGTATCATATTGCTCGTCGTTAAATCTTATTGATGAAAACATTAAATGATTGTAATTTGATCATGACGGATGATGAGTCATGGTAGCTCCTCCTGATACACCCACAGTGCTGCCATACACAAAAAAATCACACAGTGATTTAATGTTCATATTCATTCTTTTAGGAAACAGAGACGAGTTACGAATTGCTCATGAAACCGAGCTGCTGAATGAAGCCAGAGCCTGGATTTGGGGCTGGTTTCAGTGCCATTGTCAGCCAGGGGAATAACCTGACGTTTAGCTGCTGCTGCACTTCTTTTGTCACTGCTAGCTGTATTATCCATATCCCTTGGCTGCAGCTGACCATGCATGGTCTTTTCATGTTACAGCCACAGCCCTGCCCTCCTCTATTGTTCTGATCACGTCAACTGTGAGGTGTAATATTGGACCTTTTAACAATTTGTAATACAAATGTATCTACAAATATTAGACCTCGATTTTTGCAATATAACAAAACATGACATGACATAACAAGATACCATACCATAACATAACATAACATAACATAACATAACATAACAGCATGTCATTTACTATCCGTCATCACTCTCTGCTCCCTTCCACAGACCTGCAGGCCCTACACCTGGGCACTAAAGAAGGCACCCCAGGGTGCTAGGAAGACAGCACCATGGCAGGGGCCTCTGTAAAGGTGGCGGTGCGTGTCCGCCCCTTCAATTCAAGGGAGATTGGAAAAGAAAGCAAATGCATCATTCAGATGTCTGGAAACACCACCAGTGAGTACCACAACTTCTCCACTGAAATATGCTGCCCCACTCCTCCATTTGATATAATCCACCTATAGTATGTTTTCTGGTTGCACTTGCATAATATAGTGTTTGTTTTATTGTCTTAAATTCA
>NW_019478772.1:0-1036 GCF_002814215.2 Seriola lalandi dorsalis | reverse complement strand
TAAGGAAGATGGTTGGTGGCAAAGAAAAACAAACAGCAACCTATTCAGTAATATTGCTGTATGCAGAGAGAGCGGACTTTTACTGGCCTGTATGCAACGCATATATGTGTTAAATCAACCCTGAAAAACCTGTTGGCTCTGATGCTGGTGCACAAATCAGAAATACGTGCATACAAACACACAAACAGTACAAGACAGGAGACATAATATAGAGAAGGAAAAGCAAGCGCACGCGCACACACACACACACACACACACAGGAAGCAGCAGTGAGGCAGGCAGGCTCACCTTGCTGTGTACTCTGTGAATGAGATGTAAATGTGCTGCTCACCTTGCCACCACCGGGTCCCGCTGTGATCAAAGCGTTTTCAGAGACATGACTGCTCTTGTTCACTGGCAAAATCTGCTGAGAAGAATATCACTGCTCGTGGAGACACGGGCATTTTAATTACATAATTTGCGCGTCTGTGCATGTGTGCGCTCGCAGACGCATGCATGCATATGAATGTGTCTGCATTTTCATACAGTATTTTGTGTGTTTGCATTCTGGCACTTCTGTGTGTTTCTGCGCTGTGCATGTGGGTTTGATTCAGAGAGTGTATGTGTGTTTGTGTGTGTGTGTTTATGTGCATATGTTAGCAGACAAAAGTGTGACTCCAGGCTGCCAATGGTATCTCAAAGAGGCAGGTGGATCTCTTAGAAACATCTTTTTTTGCAGCAGCAGTAGCAGCCACAGTGTTCAGAGGCTCAGCCACCTGCTGTTTACATTACAAGCCTCCAGACCATAAAGCATATCATGCAGGTCTTTGTGTCAGCATATTTAACAATGTTTCAGCCTCCTCAAAAAGCAGCATTTTGCCCCTTTGACATATTTTGTGGTTCACCTTTGCAAATTCATTCAAGTGTGAAAGGTTGTGCAAAATGTATCTGGGTGGCGAAGGATATTAGCGACTTCATAAATGGTTTATGACACCAACACAACAACAGCATAGGAAGCCCATGACTCAGAAGCAGCCCAGAGAGAGAGAGAGAGAGA
>NW_019478771.1:0-1036 GCF_002814215.2 Seriola lalandi dorsalis | reverse complement strand
GAGTCCTCAAAGGCACACACTCCAGTGCCGAGCAATCCTCTGCTGAACTTATGGTTACCTCTTCTTGTCTTAGCCATCCATACAAATCTAAGCTCCCAGAGCCCCTCCCCCATCCACGCTCTCCCTCTTTTTGCCTTGGACCTTGTTCCATTGACACAAAAGAATCCTTTCAGATGTAGACTCTGTTCTTATGGAGGCAGGAAGAAGGTTGTTTTTTTGTTTTTTCTTTCTTTTTTTTTGAGGAGGGGGGTCTCTTCGTGGGGAGGCTTTCTGGGGTCAATGCTAAAGCCCATCTTTGTGTGGGAGAATGGGGCTTGGCCATTAACACCGAGTTCTTCACACATCAGCCAATGCTCATAAACCGTGCCAGTGGAGCATTAACATGACAATGGGTGGGGGGCTGTGGGGGGGTTGTCTTGCACTCAGTCTGGGTCTGTCTGCTCTGCGGAGTTTCTAAATTCACTCAGGATAGTGACAGATTTTACCTAGTTTATTGCGCTGGACAATTTGAGTGTATTACATAAGGATTCACTGTCACTATTTGAGCTCTTGTATATGTTCAAATTTAAGAGGGAGAACCATGTAAGACACAATTTACAGAAAGTAGGATTGACAAGATTTTAAAATTTCTTCCAGTGAATGTAGAATAATTTCAATGATATGGCATAGTGAACTGTGTTACATACTGTATGTGTGCTGAAATAGAGTGCACAGGCTGGGGTGAGAAATGACAGCGCATTAAACATGTAAGATATAACATGTACATCAGTTAAGTAAATAAAGGCCTTCCTAATTCTCCCCTTAATTTACGTCAGATATCTCTCAACACAATATCTACAGGCATTTAATATTTTGTCATTAGTGATGGCAGCCATACAATCAACGTTCCCATGCAACTTTAAGTAGCACCCAGTTTACAAAGTTGAAATCATATTCTAAGGCTTGAGAGACAAATCTGAAAATCTAAAGTTTTGTTTTAATTCTCAATGGGTAAATGTTATTGGGTGGTATGGCATTTACACAGGCAAGAAGACAC
>NW_019478770.1:0-1036 GCF_002814215.2 Seriola lalandi dorsalis | reverse complement strand
GTCTGCACCAAATCTCCCACAGCAACGCATCCAGAGATATATTTCAGTCTGAACCGAAGTGGTGAACCGGCCGACACGAGACCCTGAAGCCGTGCTGCGAGCGTGGCTCAGAATATTTGACTGATTCAACTGCAGAAACAACGGGAGAGGCGAGTAAATTAACGAGGGTTTCCTCTCTTGCTCACTACGACGTGACTGTGTGCTTGTGGGTTTTATAGTTAATTGCCTCCAGAGATCAGGAGACAAACTTTTTGTTCTCGCCATCAACAGTTTAATTGCATTACAAAACTACGCAGGTCTGAGTTTGGTCTCTGGCTTTGTGCTCAGCTTGCAGTCAGAAGCACTGGTGGGATAAAATGAATGGATTTGATGTGAATGTGAACGTTTGCATGATGAGTAGATATTAAGAATCATATATGGCCAAGTATGTTGACACTAAACTTCTCACCTGCTTCATTTACTGTAAATAACTGTAAGAGATCGAAAAAGTTTAAACTGTCCAATATTCCACAAAAAAGCAAATTTCAGTATCTGAACTTTGTGTTTCCTCTTTCCTCTAAAGACCCCTCAGGTTTATGTAGTGACCCTTTTGAGGGCCCTGACCCCTAGGTTGGCAACCACTGGACTGAACTAGGTAACTGTATATAAAACCGCACATTGATGCAGTATTACAATTCTAATTAAAAGAAAACACTTATGTACTTTTACTCCAGTAGGATTTTGAATGTAGTACTTGTACTTGTAATGGAGTACATCGACACAGAAGTATTAGGACTTACAGGTACATTAATCACCAGGTTATTGGTATTTTTGTGTGTTAATTTCCAGGTTTTTGCTCATTTTTTATGTTCATATCCAGGTTATTAGCCAGGAACCTGCAACACTGACACACACACACACACACACACACACACACACACCTTTAGACCTGAGTGTGACAGTGAGGAGATGTTATGTGCGTGTTATTGCTCAGTGTTATTATCACACTGGAATAAATAAATGCATGCACAGTGAGATGATTTAGACTGGCAGCTGT
>NW_019478769.1:0-1036 GCF_002814215.2 Seriola lalandi dorsalis | reverse complement strand
GATAGATAGATAGATAGATAGATAGATAGATAGATAGATAGATAGATAGATAGATAGATAGAAAGGACAACCATTTCAGCAGTTCTCTATCAGTCAGGCCTTTACAGTCGAGTGACACTGTGACAGCCTGCTGGAGTTTATCAAACAGCATTTGAAGGACTGAGAGCATGAGGAAAAAGATTCTCTGGTCGGATGAGGCAAAAAACTGAATCCTAAGGGCAGAACTCCAAACACTATCATGCTATGGTGCTTCTCACTGGCAGGGACAAGGACAATGGTCAGAGCTGAGGGAGGGATGAATCTAACCACACAACCCGAGACTGAGGGTGACAGTTCACCTTTCAGCAGGACGATGACCAAAGCATACGTAGACAACAAATCTCTGACTGTCCTTCAGTGTCCTAGCCAAAGTTCAGACTTTAACCGAATAGAGCGTCTGGGGAGACACCTGAAGGTGTCAATTCACAGAAACTTCCCATCCAATCTGAGGGAGGAGAGGCTCTGCCAGGAAGAATGAGATAAACTGCCCAAATCCAGGTGTGCAAAGCCTGTAGACTTACTACGAAGACACAAAGCTGTAATGGCTGACAAAGAGGCATCTACACAGAATACTTTTATAAATGAGAGATTTTTCAGTTTTATACATTTGCAAAAATATTCTAAACACATGTTTTCATTTGTCATGATGGATTAACAAGTGTAGACTGATGGGAAAAAAATCTATCATATCTTTACCATTACATCTACAACACAATAAAGTGTGCAAAAAGCGAAGGCATATGAATACTTTACTGTTGTTGAGAAACGCATGCAATATAAGACGGAGGTCATCTTGGACAATACCAACCATCCTCTCCACAACATTCTGGCAGGACAGAGAAGCAGCTACAGCTGCAGCAAACGTCTCATATCACTGCGCTGCAGAACAGAGAGGTTCAGGAGATCCTTTGTTCTATCTATCTATCTATCTATCTATCTATCTATCTATCTATCTATCTATCTATCTATCGTCAGATGCCACTGTATATACGGTTTC
>NW_019478768.1:0-1036 GCF_002814215.2 Seriola lalandi dorsalis | reverse complement strand
TTTCAGGATTAATGTCGACAGCCGACCATCTAAATCTTCCCTGAGAAGTTCACTTTCCCTTTTAAAATACACCGTCCTGCCTGTGGGACACTTCGGCCTTGGTCGTTTTGGTCAGTACTGAACTCAATCTTCACACAACTCTGACAAATTATATATTTTTTGACAGACAATACAAAGGATCTCTGTATCAGTTCTACGCCTGTTGAATTTCTACCATGTTTGTGCCTGTGTAACTTTAGCTTAGTCTCTCTTATCCTCATTCTGACTTTCTGGTGGAAAATTTCAAGTCACCTTTCAAAGGAGACCAGGGCTATAATTATAATCAAGTTTTAGGCTTGTGCATGAAAATGAAGGTGTCTGGTAACAGTTTAAGAAATGTCACTGCATTATCCAGCGTTTTAGCTTCTCTCAAGCTAAACCCACACAGTGAGTATTTTAATGAACAAGCGAATCAGCTGCCAGAAAACAAAGAGAGCGATTCTGTTCACACAGACTGAATTTAGAAATGACAACTGATTTTACTGAAGAAAACCAGTCTGTTATTGTTTTAGTACAGACCAGGGTCACATACACACTGAGTGTGAACATGCTAACATTGCCTTTTGCTTAGAATATATAAAAACTTAAAATGCATGACAAATGAGACTAAAATTTTACCGTCACTGACAAAAACCACCAAAACTAATGAACTAATTCTAAATCAACATCTAGTGTCAAAATTAACGCTGGTCTCGAGAACCGTGATATGATTGATGGGACAGAAAAGAAGTACTCAAAGTCAGATTCTGTTTTTGTGGCTTTTCTGTAAACTTTGCTTTTCTTCCTGGAAGTACTAAATAATTTTACCTCATCTCGCCTCCAACAGTTATTCATATGAATCAGTCTGAGAGGTTTAGAAGAAAGAAATCACTTTCTGGTTGAAGTGCACTTAACTCGGACACTTTCAGCCTGTGATGAGGTGTTGCAAGCAGACACTGCTTCATTTCGTGCAGTCACTAGTGTAAAAAAAAAAAAAAAAAAAAATTGGGAATCATTG
>NW_019478767.1:0-1036 GCF_002814215.2 Seriola lalandi dorsalis | reverse complement strand
CAGCCTTCAAGATCTTATCTTCCAAGTTGAATATCAGGTTTTCTGCCTGTGTGCACACGTGTGTTTGTGCTCTCGCAGGGCGTCATGGCTGCTGCACGGCTGTCTCCAAAGTCCGCGCTGTGAACTCCATCGTAAAAAGAGGAGGAACGGTGTTGTGCCGGCGGCAAGGCATCAAAGAAAGTTGCAACGTTAATATAGTGTAAGATTATCTGTCCTGCTTTGTCCCTTCTCTCTCTTTGTGTAACTGATATACAGTATTATCGCTTCAACATTCCTTTTCCATCAGGATGACCCACTTCCTTGTGTTTCTAATTTCCCAGCACCAATGCCCATTCCTGAAATACTTTCTCATGACAATTCTCATGACAATCTCAAAAATGATGGTGACAGTTTGTGTTCGTTTGTGTTTCTCTTCAAGGGTACTAACGTGGAAACGCCGCAAAGTATGTGTGGATCCGACACCTCGCAAGATGCGAAACCTTCTTGCAATTTTGTGGTAACATGGACACACACGCACACACACACACACACACACACACACACACACAGCTTAACAGTGCACAGAACTCTTTTACTACCTCCACTTTATATTTCCGATGTACCATATCAACTGTAGCTCAGCTGGCTACAGCTGCTAAATCTGTGTTCATGACAGTTCATTTTCTGCTGCAGATGAAAATAAGAAGAAGCTTTTGTCAGTCTCTGTCAAAAATAAATGACTAATTGTTTCAACAAGAATTTAAAGTGGTGAATCCACCAGTGTTACCATATGTCCCATATGAGAATTGAAAGCTGGCAACAGTAACTAAAGGGAGGGCTTATGGAAAGGCCTACAGAAAGATTAGTTTATAAAATAGAAATATCCACAATGTTGTTGTGGCTATAACAAAGCATTTTCAATCCCCATTATTTCTGCTCTCAACCTGATCCACCTTTCTGAGAGGAAGTGTAATCATACACCGTACATTGCAGAACTCATTCCGCCTGTTAAGTAATGCAGACGCGCCTGTTTTGTGCTTCTATTCCGCAGCAACAG
>NW_019478766.1:0-1037 GCF_002814215.2 Seriola lalandi dorsalis | reverse complement strand
AGCTGTTTAAAAAAAAAAAAAAAAACTACAGGAAAGTAGTTTTTATGTTGCTGTCTGTCTGTGTCGCCCAGACATTTGGTTTATTTTTGCTTTTTTGGGCCCACACAGACGTTGCTTAAGAGACACATTTGAAACCCATGTATTTGAATGAAAGGATGCAACCCATAGAATTCAGGCAGGGTGGGGGAGTGCTGCGGTGTGGTTTTATTTTATTTTTTTTATTTTTTGTTGTTGTTGTCAAATAAAAACAGTTGAAAATAGGTCAGCTTTAGATGAGAAACCAACAAAACCAATCTGTACTGTTGCTGACTTTGCATTCAGTCTTCTCTCTCTCTCGCCCTGTGCTGCGACGTACCTAGCGTCTTCAGAGCTCCTTACAGTAGGTTTCACTGTCTAAACAGGGGCCCTCAATATTCAGTATGGATGTAATATAATAATCTTTATTCATTTGGGTTTCAAAGAGAATAAAAACAGATAAAAACAATGAAAAACCAATACAGATTAACTAGATAAAAGTAAGTTTAAAGAGGTTTTCCTCAGTCAGATCTCAAGGTGAGAGCTTTAAAAGTAATCAATAAAATCTATTCTAAAACTAGACGAGACAAGTAAAAACACTGTTGCAGGGATCCCGGCGGGGTGAAGGCATGTAAAATAGTGGATGTAGTGGATGCAGCAAGTTAAAACAGCCAACAGTCAATTCACTTCACTTGAAATTCAAAAGCATCAGGAGTTTTGCTTTAGATTGGACTGTGATTGTCTCGTGGCCTCACTGCAACACAACACTGAAAAGAAAAGTGTTGTTCCATTTTCCAGTCATAAGCAGAGATGAGAGTCAAGGTGGGTGAGCTTTGCAAGGTGAGCATGTTTTTTTGGATTTGAAATAGGACTCGGCGACACTTGTGTTTCAGCTTCAAGTGTTTGCACATAGCAAATAGTGATGTTTTGAATGTTACGTCTCTTGGTTTGAAAAAACGATTTAAAGACTCCCTCCGACGAAGAACAGGTCATATGATGTTATATCATGAGTGACATAATCA
>NW_019478765.1:0-1037 GCF_002814215.2 Seriola lalandi dorsalis | reverse complement strand
CACAGCTGAACTTAAGCTGAAGGAAACGGTCCTCAGCTCTGTCTCACACTTCTGATGAGAAATTTGTGGTCATTAACAACAAAGCTGATGAGAGATACCTAATGTCCCTCACTCTCTTCAGAGCAAAGATATGAGTGTTGTCTTCAAAAAAAAAAAAGTAAAGGTCATTGTCTTGAAAGCTTAGTTCATTTCAAATCTTGTCTCTTCTTCACACATACACACAAACAGACACAGTCACACAACTGCACACAATGACTAATGGCTGAATCACAAAGCAAAGAAGTGTTCGGTTGGTTTCCCAGTAAAAATGGGTGAAGACTGTATTCTTTGAAAGATGGTGATGTGAAGTTAATATTTAGAAAGAAAGAGACAGGCGACGGTTTGTCTAGAATTTAACCCTCAAATATTAACATAACTGTGAACATGAAAAATAAAAGTTCCCCCTTCATGCACGTACTACACAGCTGTCCCACTAGTCCTTACAATGCAGGACTTATGCAGCTGGATATCCAGTTAAAGGTAAAAACATCTCTCGTGGAGTAAGTGCATCCAAAGCTGGGCAATAATTTAATATCATAATTTACTTGTGTTGAGTGGAATCATATTGTGATGCAGTAACAACCATATATTATTATTGTTTTATAAAGTAAAAAATCTAAACTAATTGTAACGACTGAACAGTTGAAAAACAGAGAGTTAAGAGTCAGACACAATGTATTTCATTTTTCAGATGAATTGATTAGTCATATTGTAGTTAGTGCAAAAAGACTCGAGGAAAAAGACCAAAGCATTTTCTTTCATCATTTTTCATTAGATGCTTTTTATGCCTCTGCACCAACGACAGCTGTGGCCAGGGGCATTATGTTTTTATGTATTCCATCCTATTCTTGTGAACAAGATATCTCAATAACAACTTGAGGGAATTTCTTCAAACATTCACTTGTGAATGAACTGATTTGATTTTGATGGTTAAAGGTCATCGACCTCACAAAACAGGTTTTTGTCCATAACACAACAATTCACGACTGATTGTCAGA
>NW_019478764.1:0-1037 GCF_002814215.2 Seriola lalandi dorsalis | reverse complement strand
GTGTGTGTGTGTGTGTGTGTGTGTGTGTGTGTGTATGTGTGTATGTGTGTAGCATATGAGGCCTAACAGGTAGACAGAGAAAGCTACAGTAGCAGCGACTGATATAGCAGCACTGTTTGTCCGCTTCAGATGCTGTTAAAATGATACTTCATCCCAAAGTCTATCTTTGGAGTTTCAAAAACAGCCTCTGCAGACTTCAAACGTGGCTGTAAAATTGTCAGCTTGACTTATGGCAGTTTTCAAAGTGAAAAAAGTTGCAAAACATCTACAGAAATGTTTCAAACCAGTCCGGCATTGTAATCCCACTTCTCAGTAAGTTCAACCAGAAACAACTGTGTCTTTATGTAGAACCACTAATAGTAAGAAGCTGATTGAGAGTTTTCAGGGCCTTAAATGAAAAAATCAACACCCTAACCATCTCTTTTTGTCTTTGCCATTACAACCAATGAAAGTCTTCTCTAATTAAACAAGAAGTAAAACATTTCAGGCCCTATTTCAGGATGATTTAGACTAAAGGGCGTACTGGAAGGTGATGAACCATATTTCCATGATGGGAAGCCATTGCACTCAGTAGGGAGCCTGTAATGTCCAGAATAAAGCAGCCAGCAGCCACAAAAACCACCTCTTGCGGTGTGGCGAGCGCAGCGTTTGGATTAGGTTTCAGCTCAGCATCCAGGCCCTGCCAAAGCCCAGACACTAGACACAACAAAACCAGCCCATTTAGGAAACAAACCCCAAGAAAACGCCACTTCAAAATCTTCCCCCTTGGGAGGGAGGGGGGGCAGGGTGAGAAGAGATACAGAGAGAAAAGAGAGAGAGGAGGTGGTGGCGGTGGGTATAAGTGGAAGCACATTGACAGGCTGTAGACAGCAGACACTTCACTGCATGTTTAATGTCCAGTCCAGCTTCCAAAGTTTAGGAAAGATCTGTTGAAAAGATTGGTTACTGACTATACACTAGGGACCCGAAACTGCACTTGATGGCTTTCTGTAAGGATTAGTCTCCACAAAAGGTCCCATTTTTCAGATTTTGAGAAA
>NW_019478763.1:0-1037 GCF_002814215.2 Seriola lalandi dorsalis | reverse complement strand
GTCTTAAATACTGGCCCCTGCTCACGGATAGGCTATCAGGCCATCAAGGTGCGTTCAAGGCACATTAGGTGCAGTGCATAGACTATGCTGCCACATTCTCATCATTTAATGTTAGTAGATAGCAAATTCTGCTGCCTGCGTTATAAAGTTGATGTTTAGTTGTGACTCTAAGTTAATTCTGATAAGCTCTGTTCACCCACACCATAAGGGGAAAAATTACTTTTATAAACTAATCTGACATTGACTCAATCAGTATTTCATGTGTGATTAAGCTGGCTATATGGTCTTTGTGCTTAAAAATAGGCTATATTACTTAGTCATAAATACACCACAGTGATCTTAAAGATCCCGTATTTTACACTTTTTGTGTGTTTTATTTAATATCCATAAGAAGATAGATTGATTTTAAGAACCAAAAGCCATCTTAATGTAGTTTTACATCTCTTCTCTCAACTGTCATGATATGCCCCTCCTTGTACACTTCCTGCCTGGACTCTGTTTAGTGTTTCCCGTTTTATTTTGAAATTTTTGTCCATACATGCCTGTTGTGGTTTTACTTCCTTTCTGTTTCTGTCAGTTAATGATCAGTTATTATCAGTTGATTGGTTCTGGCTGTACTTATAGCCTTGCGTTGCACCTCTTCAGTTGCCAGAATGTTACATTCAGTTACTGCTTGTTTCGTGACTTGATTCCTCATGTTACCTGTCTTTCCTATATATTGACCTTTGCCTGTTTCCTGGATGTTGGATTTAGATTGTTCGCCTATTTTGGACTGCGTTTGTTTGCTTTGTTAGTCAATCGCTGAACAGCATTTTGTCTTACTATAGAATCCACATTTGGCTCCCTTTTCCAGTGTCCTTGCAACAGTACTGACAGTAACAACAGCCAATCAGAAGAGAGACTTTGGGCCTGAGAGCAGTGACTGCAACATCACAAAGTTCCAGAAGTCCTGACGGCTTGTTTGAAGGCTCAGTTTCTGAATACAGGCTCTGTGCATTTCTCTGTGGACTGAGGCTTTGATACTTTCACAGTATTAA
>NW_019478762.1:0-1037 GCF_002814215.2 Seriola lalandi dorsalis | reverse complement strand
ATGTAAAAATATAATATACCAAGGTCCAGGTGAAGTAATAGTGTAGAAAAAGTTACCAAAGGTTTGACAGTGGAAATGTACTTATTTGCTTCTGCCCATGTCTGTACACGTTACAGAATGCACCTGGTTAGCTTAGCTCAGCAGAGACTGGACACAGAGGGAAACAGCTAGCTTGATTCTGTCTAAAGGTAACAAGATATGAAATATGTCTACTAGCAGCTCAAAAGACCACCAGTTAGCAATAACTAATGTTATATCTCTTTTGTTTCATCTGTACAAGAGCATTTGTGTAAATACAAGTTGTGGTTTTACAAGGAATTATTTTTAAGCTAACCAGCTAGCTATTGCTTTTATGACAAAGGACAATAACTTTTGAGGACTTATACCTCTGACATATGTTGTCTGTTAATGTGTGTTTTACCCTCTTTTTTGTCTCAGTATAGAAATAGTATCATTCCATTTACCAAAAACAGGTTGATGTTAACACATACTAATTCACCTGGCTATGTATATAGTTAATGGTGGAGTGGCCTTTTCTTCCTCTTCGCCATCTTTAAATGAGTGGGAGCACAGAGGCAGTGGCGTCTACCTACATAAATATCGTATAATATTTACCAAGACAGTAGTGCTACAATAAATAGCTTTAAAATCATACCACTGACATGTTTTCCTGTGATTTCCTGGCGTAAGACAAATCCACATTTCTGCTCAAATAATATTTTTCCGGTGTTTTAAATTCCACGAAAACATAAGTGCATCACATTTTCCAGAAAGGTGATCCAATCTCACAGTCTACACACAACATCCTAAATTACAACTATTATGCAAACTAACAAAATGGATCCAGAATGCAGATATGTGCTAAAATGAAAATCACTTGGAAGACGTTTGTACTCACACGTCTCACACCATATGGAGCCAAAGATCATTGTCACTGTCCCTGGAGCTAGTGGGCATGTGGTGTCTCATTTATGTGAATATTCTTCTGAACTGAATGGGACAAAGAAAGCTGCAGGATTTTATTGTGATCCTCATCT
>NW_019478761.1:0-1037 GCF_002814215.2 Seriola lalandi dorsalis | reverse complement strand
ATTGCCCATTTAAAAGGATTGTGGCTTTTACATGGTTTGGCCTCCTTCAGTTGAGTGCAAATCGAGTGCCACTATATTAAGTGGTAAGACCAGAGTGCTGATAGATTACCTTTGGCCACTCTGTTTAATTGTTGGACTTTGGTGGCAAACCTGTTAAAAGATAAAAGGGGAAAAAAGGAAAGAGCTAAATCGAGAATGTTAAATATTGAAGAGTTTGCTGGAGGGCTAATGAAATTAACAATGCAAGTAAACAGCCTCCTGCAAGTGCCAGTGCCACATCCTCCTCCTCCTCCTCCTCTGCCTTGCCTTGTCCCTCTCCCTCATTGGCTTATCGTGAGCAGAGCTTCAGGGCTGTGTGTGAGCGGGGTTGGAAAGTTAGTGTGTGTGTGTGTGTACACGCTCACAGGTATCCATGCATGCATGGAGGGTTTACAGGGGGTGATCCAAGGTCAGAAACCTCAGTATTAGCACCATCCCCATCCCACCAGACCCTCCTCCACGCCAAACTCTATCTCCACCGTGCTGCATCAGCTCTATAATATCGTTAACCATAATCCGCTTCCCTGCCTTTACCTCTGGCCAAACAGCACAACTGAGCTTTAAGGCTTCATAACAAAGCTCAATTCATGTATTTATCTTTTTGATTTGAATACTAGTTTACATCCTCCTTTCTTAGATTCTTTTCATTTCATTGAAAATTACCTATGAAACCAAGTTATTCCCTTTTTGGAGTCTAACTCTGTATGCTACATAAGAAACTGAGCCTTCAAACAACTTTGATCATAACAGTTTCTCTAATAATTTGTTGTAGTAGAGAGATGAAGCACAGCCATGTTTTCTTATCTTTGTAAAGGCTGTGCTTGAGCAGTGGGAGAGCTTTGACAATTGTGTTTCAACTTGAAATGGCTCAGTGTGACATAATTATGTCAGCACAGGCTTATTGCTGCTGTTTTCTCAGATGGAGATGTTGTTAGCGGTTGGGCAGCTAGCTGGTGGCTTGGCTCTGCTGCATTTGTATTTTTTTTTTTTTTTTTTTT
>NW_019478760.1:0-1038 GCF_002814215.2 Seriola lalandi dorsalis | reverse complement strand
ACACACACACACACACACACTCACACACACACACACCTCAAGTCAGCAGGCAGCACCACAGTAACTGAAGGAACCCTCACCAGACTTGGATCTGATTGTGGGTACAGCTAGAAGACGTCCACCTGATGACCTGAGAGGCCTGATCAGGTTTATTGTGAGTGAGCAAGTGAGAGATGCAATTAGGAGCCAAATCATAAAGTGCTTTATGGACTATTAGAAGGATTTTGAAGGTGATTCTGTATATTCTGTACCGAGAGCCAATGAAGTGATTTCAGCACTTGAGTAATAGCTAGGTGTTAAAACTGTGGTTGCTGCAGTGTTACAGTAGTCTAACCTGCTTAAGATGAATCGATGAACCTGTTTCTGAGACATATGAAAGCTCTACATTTTGATTTTCTTATTTGAGATCAGTATCTAAAATAATATTTCAGAGACAGTGATTCTAAGTGTGTCTGACTTTTAGTGTGCCAGCCTTGTCTTGTTATCTGTTATCGATTGATAACACCAAAACAGTTTACTGGTTTGTTAGCACAACTGAGATCTTCGCAGGAAAGTGAAATGTACATGCATATGAGTGGTAGGATATATTCTCTTTATAATATCAATACCAAGTGGGATCATCAGTGGCAAACTCTGAGGGGCCAAGAAGCCCATTGAAGAACCGCGATGTTAGATGGTACAATTTAGCGATGTTCCTTGGAAGCTTCATATGCAGGCTATTGGCAGCCGCTAGCTACAGCACACATCCTCAGTGGTCCCACAACGGACTTTGAATTGTGACTTACTTTATAGATGATGTACCATTAACGCCATATTTTAGAATTTACTCTCGTTGAAATGGGGCACCAGTCCTCTGGGAGGACAACAATGAATTATTTCATTGCCAAATTTATCTCATATCAGAACCTGTGACTTCTCGAATCAATGGATCTCCAGTCTCTACGTCAAAAGAATACAACAGGACAACAACTGGGTGTAAATAAAGGAGTTTATTTAACTAAACTACTATTTACAGAGTAAATGCAAGGTGTAATAATC
>NW_019478759.1:0-1038 GCF_002814215.2 Seriola lalandi dorsalis | reverse complement strand
CACACACACACACACACACACACACACACACACAAAGACATTCATTCAGAAACAGACCACTCTTCGCAAGCACCAAAACCAAATTATGTATTTTGTTATGCATTACTAAGGCCATATCAAACACCATATTCTCTATACCGTGAAAATTGAGCATAAAGCAGTGCTATTCATGTTTTCAATTTAGGGATTACTCACAATTTTGAGAGGTTGCCCAGATCGAGAAACATTTCAGGGGAGAGACAGCCAATCCTGTTGTTGGATAGGTCCCTATATGGACAAAAAAGGTAAATCGAGAACAACATCCAGCAGTTCATGTGGTAAATATAAATTCAACTGATATTATAGTCACAAGAAGAGACAGGACAAAATAGGAATCATCAGCAAAAATATGTGTCTGTGTTTATATCTGTTTTCATGCATACTTGCCTTCTTAAAACATAGGGAACTTGAACAGCTGTGAAAGCTGTGTTAGTAAACCAGTGCCATGTTCATTCATCTATTCAACGTCCTGGAATATCTGTCCTGACCTTTTGTAACCTTTTACTCCTCACATAACCATTGCTGGCATACACACCCCAACACACACACACACACACACACACACGCAAACGCAGCGGGCTTCCATATGCAAGTAGCTAAGCGCTGTCGCGTCCATGGCTCCATGCCCTCGCACTCTGTAATTAAAGAGCTGCTTTGCTGGAGCAGCTGTGGGAAAATAAGCAGAGCACTCGAGTAATGACCAGTTGGGGAGCACTTAAATTAGCACTCTGCTGCTCCCCGAGCCTGGCGCACACGCGCCCCAAATCAGCTTGGATAACTCACTGCTTGCATCCCTGCCAGCCCAGATCCCACTAACTATCAGGCTGCAATCATGTCACTCACTCTGAAGCCTATATGTAGAAAGCCAGGATGAGAGTAATCATTGAAAAGATTGCTTGAGAAGAAGAGGTCATCATAAACGAAGGGGGAAAAAAACTCTTTTCTACAGCTTTGTGCATCTTTGCATTGCAAATAAGTTTGTAAGACACAACATTTTAC
>NW_019478758.1:0-1038 GCF_002814215.2 Seriola lalandi dorsalis | reverse complement strand
AAGTTCTGCAGCTGTAAAGAGCATCTTTTTTTCTATGATTTCCAAGGAGATTTCTTCTGGATGGACATCGGAGATAACGAAGTGGAAGTCAGACTGGATCAGACAGGAGGTTTTAGGTCTGTGTGTTCAGATTTGACTCAGAGGAGGAGGAATGGTGAGTGGGGCTCTGTGCTGGACAAAGACTGGACAAAGACTGGACTGCACCTGACGATCTGCAGGTCAAACTTGACAAAGGTGTCCTCCTCCGACAGCTGGTGCACGCTGAACTTCAGCTCTGCCAGCACCTGGCCAATCACAGCATGAGAAGAGACAGCAAAGGACCAATCAGAGAGCAGGAGGAGAGAGGAAAAACATCATTATGTGGAGGAGCTGTCAGAAACATTCAGTCCTGTAGGAAACACTGCAGACAAGTCACAAAACTCCCTCGATAAACATCTTGTTTATATTTTCTGACTGTGTCGACAGCACCTCATTAATTCAATGCCAGTGAATGTGACATTAACAGTTACACGTTCAAGTTCTCCTTCATTTCAAGGCAAAGTAATCTGCACAATCCACAGCTGCTCCTGTCATTTCCTTTGTTTCCTCATGTTTCCCCCTGATATCTGACTTTCTAGTTAAATCTGCTCCACCATCCCCCACAAACGTGTCAGAGTAGCACCAAAAAAAACACCCAGAATGCAACATGATCACACGCCCACTGGTTCAGTTATCTGTCCACTGACCGTGGTTCCTCCCTTCATGGGGTTTCCCAGGTCACACACCACCATCTTGGTCTGGTTTTCCTTCTTGTACGCACAGGACAGCCTGGTGAAGACCTGCAGAAACCACAAAGTAACATCTCAGTTTTATCTCCCGCTGACGACAGAACCTGAAACGGGTTTGTCAGAGATCCAGAGATTTCCTGGGAACAGTTTGTTTATCAGAGTGTGTGAGCCTAATTACTGCCACGTAACTGTCGTAGTTTGGTTCCAGTCATAGAGGGGGAGTCCTGAGCTCCATTAGGGATATTTTCAATCTTCTAATATCTGAGAACTT
>NW_019478757.1:0-1038 GCF_002814215.2 Seriola lalandi dorsalis | reverse complement strand
CTATCATGTCTTTCTCTCTTTTTATTTCAGGTGAAATCTGAGTTTCTGTAGCTGGTGATCTTTGCTCTGTCTGTTTAACCAGTCTGTTCCTGTAATGACTCCAGACTATTGTTACTGCTGGCAGACAAATAACCATATGATTTTCAGAAATGGTAATTGTTTTTAATGGTTAATGCAAATGTTACATAAACATATAAATCCATGTGGATTTGTAGTTCAACATTATGTATCATGCAACAATACCTTTTCCTTTGTTCAACATATAGGCTGCAACTATTCCTGAAACTCCCTGAAGCTCATCAAAGCAAACTCACACAGACACAAAGAAATGCACTTTTTTTCAGAATCAGTGCAATATAAGCCCCCTGTCTCTGTGTATCTGTATGGATGAGCTCCAGGCTATGACCAGCAGACCCAAAGTTGGACAGACTGGCATCCCCCGGGGTGCCCCTGTTTCCCTCCTATTCATTCGTCCATCACAAGCAAAGCCCCAAGTGCTGGAGGATTTTACACTTATACATGCTCATTGATTTAGAATTCACAGTGAGCATGCCGGCATCCAAGGCTAGGAATAACAAATGTTGACAATAGCAGTGGCTCTTGAATACTGGGAAGTAAAGGTCAATGTTTAAATTTAGAGGTTTAATTCCGGGCTCATCCAACAGGAGTGGGCAATACAGTCCCTGTAATATCAAATGTGGCAGTCGAGCTGAATTCGCATTTCTGAGGACATGTGCATTTAATCTGTCATGTGTTCCATGAACATGTTAAGGCTGACAGGAGTGAGCTAGTTGTTGTAGTGCTGTCATCCACAGTTTTACTCCAAAAGCCATGTGATATCATTTCCCATAGCCTGCATGTTTGAGCAAAGGATATATGGATTCCTGATGATCCAGCTAGAATGTGCCATTTAGAGACCACCTAGAGACCTTTGTACAGTGTGACTTACAGTACTTTAAGTACATACATATATTTGCAGTATAAAATTATTAAGAGGAACATGTCCCCTAACAATGGCTTTGTTAGATGTTCCACCAT
>NW_019478756.1:0-1038 GCF_002814215.2 Seriola lalandi dorsalis | reverse complement strand
CTATCATGTCTTTCTCTCTTTTTATTTCAGGTGAAATCTGAGTTTCTGTAGCTGGTGATCTTTGCTCTGTCTGTTTAACCAGTCTGTTCCTGTAATGACTCCAGACTATTGTTACTGCTGGCAGACAAATAACCATATGATTTTCAGAAATGGTAATTGTTTTTAATGGTTAATGCAAATGTTACATAAACATATAAATCCATGTGGATTTGTAGTTCAACATTATGTATCATGCAACAATACCTTTTCCTTTGTTCAACATATAGGCTGCAACTATTCCTGAAACTCCCTGAAGCTCATCAAAGCAAACTCACACAGACACAAAGAAATGCACTTTTTTTCAGAATCAGTGCAATATAAGCCCCCTGTCTCTGTGTATCTGTATGGATGAGCTCCAGGCTATGACCAGCAGACCCAAAGTTGGACAGCCTGGCATCCCCCGGGGTGCCCCTGTTTCCCTCCTATTCATTCGTCCATCACAAGCAAAGCCCCAAGTGCTGGAGGATTTTACACTTATACATGCTCATTGATTTAGAATTCACAGTGAGCATGCCGGCATCCAAGGCTAGGAATAACAAATGTTGACAATAGCAGTGGCTCTTGAATACTGGGAAGTAAAGGTCAATGTTTAAATTTAGAGGTTTAATTCCGGGCTCATCCAACAGGAGTGGGCAATACAGTCCCTGTAATATCAAATGTGGCAGTCGAGCTGAATTCGCATTTCTGAGGACATGTGCATTTAATCTGTCATGTGTTCCATGAACATGTTAAGGCTGACAGGAGTGAGCTAGTTGTTGTAGTGCTGTCATCCACAGTTTTACTCCAAAAGCCATGTGATATCATTTCCCATAGCCTGCATGTTTGAGCAAAGGATATATGGATTCCTGATGATCCAGCTAGAATGTGCCATTTAGAGACCACCTAGAGACCTTTGTACAGTGTGACTTACAGTACTTTAAGTACATACATATATTTGCAGTATAAAATTATTAAGAGGAACATGTCCCCTAACAATGGCTTTGTTAGATGTTCCACCAT
>NW_019478755.1:0-1038 GCF_002814215.2 Seriola lalandi dorsalis | reverse complement strand
GCTAATGCAGACCACACCACACTGCTGCTGAACTGTTACACTAAGCTGAAGGACAGCTCCAAGCTGGAGGAGTTCATTAAGGTGACTGACTTGTTAAGGTGAACGCTGAGGAATGAGGATGTATATTTTAGAGATAAATACAAATGAAAAAGTGAAGGGACAAATGCAGTATAATCTAACAGTTTTTTTACATAACAGCTGTGAAATACTTGATGGTTTCCATCAGAGAACAGATGGATCATTCTTAATGAACAGGTCACCGGTGGCTGCCATATTATACTGTAACACCACTGTCTTCCCGCACTGTATTTCAACAGAGTAGTGATAGTGAGGTCCACTTTGATGTTGAGATTGCCATCAAGGTTCTTCGGCAGGCCGGCTACCATAGCCACGCTGTTTTCTTGGCTGAGAAACACATGCACCATGAATGGTACCTGAAGATCCAGCTTGAAGACCTCAAGGTAAATAACATCAAGTAGATGTCCTTGTTTGGGCTGCTGAGAACTCGCTTGTCTGTCCTTGAATGCTCTTGTTAAGGCTCTGATAAGCTGAAATGAGGTGTGCATTTGTTTGTTCCCAGACTCTTAAAGTACAGTGACCCTGTGAGCTCAACGCACAACTGCAACTTAATAAAGCAAATTAAGAAAACTTCTTCAGCAATTTGAAAACACAGATTCAGCATTGTTGTCTGTGCAGTGTAAACTGCTAGTAGCCAAAACAGCAGGACTACCATGATGCACAAAATGTAAGCAAATAGACCAAAACCACAGTTTGAAGTTCAGACATTCAGCTCCAATTCTCAATAGCTTTTTGCCAGTTTTCAGCTGATTGGTTCAGCAGTGCTGGATAAAGTCAGATGTTCCACAGGTGTTATTGTTACCTGATGATCTCATATGAATCCTGACACTGTGTGCACTTGACAATAGAAGGAAGCTGAGCAGCTGAAGTTAGGAACCGTCCCAAAAGTACATTCAAAATAGCCAAGAGAGCTTTTCAGAGTTTTGTCAATAGCTTTCTCACTTATTTTCATACACACTT
>NW_019478754.1:0-1038 GCF_002814215.2 Seriola lalandi dorsalis | reverse complement strand
ACACACACACACACACACACACACACACACACACACACACACACACACAGCTTCCGATGTGCAGCTTCAGATTCGGCAGTTAAATCTAGCAAACTACTGGCTAAAACACATTTTCAGATTTGTGAAACCTTTTTAACATCCACAGCAGCGCGGCTGGTATTGTTTTCACCTTGTGAGTGTGAGTCGATGGGCGTCGTGGCTGGTGTGATTCCAACACAAGATGGTCTCTCATTTAAAACCTTTGTTTCATTTGCGAAAACACAAATAGGGCTATTTCACTGTTCTTTTTAGATAAAGCAATAAAAGATTTCACAAATCTGAAACAGTCTTTAATCTAAGGTTAATCTACTCCAGACGTGACAACTCAGGTATAGTGTTCTTTGATCTAGAAGTGGTCTGATGTGGCCTGGATGGGGGATGAAAGAGTTACTTTGACATTTTTTTACTTTCACAAATAAACTGGAGATGGGATCACACCAGCCATAACACCTGTCAACATGTTGATGTTTCGACCCATGAGTACTCAGTAGTTACTACTACATTAGTCAGTACTTATGGGTCAGACCACACCTATCTTCAAACTTGTCTTTAATTTTGATTTCAACTACTAAAGTTTCATGACTGTATCTTGCACAGTTGTGACACTATCATGGTGACAAAATCAGCTGTATTAACACCTGCCAAAGTACTCAAAGCCACCTCTGTGGTAGTTTCCGCTACAGTAGGTGTCTCATGACCACATTTCGCCATGACGACACACATACACACAAGATGAAAATACCAGCCACACGCTGTCGCAGCTGATAATCAGAAACAGTGTTTTAAACAGTCTTTAGCTTCTCTTGGTTATTTTAGTTCAGATTTGACAAGTCTAGGTAGAGTGGTTTTTGATTTAGACCTGGTGTGATGTGGTCTGGTTAGGAAAACTCACTTTCCCCTTAACTGCCAAATCAGAAGCTACCCACACAGTAACATTTTCTAGCCAAAACTTGGGCCACATATAGTGTCTTTTCTGGCCCACTATACACCCCGGTCCTC
>NW_019478753.1:0-1038 GCF_002814215.2 Seriola lalandi dorsalis | reverse complement strand
AAATATTCCCTCAAAACTACCAGATTTCAGAAATCTCAGACATCAATTTCAGTTCATAAGCTACAAAGAAAATACTGTCACTGTGGTCAGAGGAAATGAGCTTGGAGCGGGATGCTGTTGTGCTCAGTACACATGATAGATTTGGATTGTATCTGAATACTAATTTTGAAAAGAAAAACCTCTGTATCTGACTAAATTACTTTGGATTAAATGAACAAGATCAGCAGGTTCAACAAGTAACATTAAAGACTTTATGAATGTAATAATGGATATGAAGCAAAATCCCATAATTACTTGCAAATTGAATTTGTTCACATTCAACATGAAAATGAGTGCAGAGAATGTGTGCGTGTGTGTGTGTGTGTGCTTGTTCTTATATCCCTGTGGGGACACCTAACCTGAATGCACACTAACCCATGGGGACTTGTGTCACCGTGGGGACAAAAACTGAAATCCCCACAGGCACAGACTGCTTTTTTAGGGATAAAATTAGATTTAGGTTTAGAGTTAGGGTTATTTGTGATAGTTAAAGTTAGGGTAAGGAGCTAGTGAATACATAGTGGAACTAGCTACTACTAAGGACTTGGCTACATAAGCTACATTGGTGCTGGGGTTGGACTTTGGTGATGCTCCTGATGTGAATACAGAAGAGTATTGGGTGATGGTAGGTGTTTGTTGGTGGCCTCTTAAGGTGACTTTTTTTGTTTGACTTTCCGAGTGACACTAATGCTTTCATCCCATACTATATTTAGACATTTTAAGGCCTAAAGATTTTATATTTTATATTTTAGACCGTTTAGACCAACAGAAAAACCCTGAGTTCTGAAAGTATTTTGAGAATAATAATAGTATTGTAGTGATGATTAGAATGAAAGTGAGTGAGTGAGCAGAGTGGATCCTTTGAAGTGTTGTATAAACTATCGAGCACAAAGCACTTATATAATCCATTTCCATTCAGCTGTGTTGCCAACATGGACTCTGAAATCCCCCAATATTAATACTGTTATAATGAATGCTGGATAAGAGCTCTCATCTCAT
>NW_019478752.1:0-1038 GCF_002814215.2 Seriola lalandi dorsalis | reverse complement strand
ACATCACAGTGGTTCACAATAAAAGACAAAAGCAGAACAGAACAGACAAAAATAAAGCTAAAAATAAATAAAACTAAGCGAAGGCATGTCTAAACAGGTAGCTGGCCATTCAGAGCAAAGGAACAACAAATCACATTTTTGTTTGTTTTTATTTTATTTTATTTTATTAACAGACACAGACTTTGCAAAGATGTATTATAACATGAAATTAAACAGTCTTGGAGGAAAAAAATAAAATATAAAAATAAATACAGCTTGACTGAAAATTACCTGCTGTATACTGGTTAAAAGAGGTGGGATGAAACATTACATAATCATGAAAAATATATTCGATTAGTTCATAATGTAATGGTTATATGATGCATTTGTGTGCAATAATTCATTCATTCATAATTCATTCAATATATAATATCTTTTACCATATTTATTTAATATTGATCACTGCGATATTTTTGAAGTAAAAAGGAGAGTAAAATTGCTTTTACCATGTACCAGAGTTACACCACTGGTAGGGACACAGATGATGATTATTATTAAACGGTACTATATGACTTTGCAGTAAGAAGGTTGTTTTCTGTTTGGATTTTGTATTCTCTCCTCTGTATTCGCGTGAGTTTCTGCCTGACAGAGACCTCCCGCTTGTTTGGTTTCAGCTACTACAGCCCGGGCTCACTATATATACTGAGGGGGGTCAAATTCAGAAGAGAGTTTCCCTCAAGCATAAAAAATGAGGGTAAACAGAACTTACTCTAAATCACTGTTCATTATATCCTCCGAGGTCACAGCACCAAAGAGGAAGTGTGGATATTCAGTATAATTTACTTTCAGCAAAAATAACAAGCTCACTCTCAGGAGAAAATAATGGGCTGTTTTTCTGGCAGAATTCAAATGACAACAGTGTTCTTATTTTTTAATGGCAGAAACTGGTGGCAATTTTTTCTTTAGGGATCATGTAAAAATGGCATAAATTATATGACTCAGTGGTATTTCCATAAAATACATACCTCTTTAGAAATCAAGAAATACTTTTAGAAAATT
>NW_019478751.1:0-1038 GCF_002814215.2 Seriola lalandi dorsalis | reverse complement strand
ACAACATTCTCCTGGGCTCTTCTGCTGCCACACCTGATACTTCAGGGACATGTGTGTTATATATATTTTCAGTAACGTAACATAGATGAATCTACTCGTACACTGATTGCGATTTAAGAGCTTGTTTTATTCCTCCTTTCAGTCTTGCACAACCTGCAGTGCTCATACAAAATAATATCCTATACACTGGCCCCAAACATCAGTACTGGAGCTGCAGGGACTTTCTATGCAATGAAATGATGAAGTGATGGTTTCCTCTCTCTTACTTTTTAAGACCCCCCCCCTAAACACACACACACACACACACACACACACACACACACTGGCCTATCGAACAATAGGGTTTGGCCTAAACCCAACAGAGATCCTTATCACCTCTCTTCCCTCTCCCCAGAGGGCTAAAACAACACGGATCAACATGTGGCTCATTTTTACTCTACAGCATCCAGGCTCTCTATACAGCGGGGGGTCTAATGCTGAACAGATCACAGAGATACCATGCCATTAGCTCACTGATGGCATCTCCAAAGTGACCAATCGGAGCCTGAGAAAAAAAACCCTCCGCCAATGGGAGCACACATCCGTGTCATGCAGGGTCTGCAGTCTATTAAAAAACAAACTTGGCTAATAAATTGCTATCGCTTTTTCCTGTCCTGTACAAATTGGTGAACCTGCACAGCCTGACTCAGTGTTAGTAAGATAATTAGACAGAGGGAGGGATGCAGGGAGGGGGGTGAATGAAACACACTGGTTTTATTACACAGCCCGTTAGAGACAGAGAGAGAGATGAAACTCTTGTGTTGAGTGAGAGGCTGGTTATGGATGCCTTCAGGACCCACTCCGCTGGTACACCGAGTGGAACAGGACGGCACATGTGAACCGCAGATGAGTAACAGAAGCTTCTCTCTTGTTCTCTCAAACCCTTTTCTCCGTGCCTTCCTTTCTCAATTGTCTATTAGTCATTTTATTAGTCATCTTCTCCTTCTCAGCACCATTATCTCCTCCTGTACTTATCATTTTTGCTTTCTTCAGTTCAGC
>NW_019478750.1:0-1039 GCF_002814215.2 Seriola lalandi dorsalis | reverse complement strand
GAATTTAACCAGTATTATTAGATGTTGGTCCAAGCACGCTGCGTGCTGATTGGCTCACTGACACTGATGAGATTTACTCATTAGGTATCGAAACTTGGCATCAAATGACAATGATTTTTTGATCTTCAATACTACTCCTTGAAATTTTTAAAGCCTTGATAGTATCAAACTTTTTAATGTAACACCACAAACTCTTGTACTTCACTTAGTGAAGATGAATTCCTTGTCTTGGCTGTCTGAGCTCTCTAACCAGTCTGCTCCTCCCACTCCTCCGCTCCATTATCACTCAGCAGGATTAAACCTCATCTATCTTCGGTTCAGACAACCGTCTACAGCCAAACCTCGGCCGTTTATTTAGGTATTGTTATGGTTAGTATCAATCACATTTATAGTGACCTCTTTTTCTCTGCTTTGCCAAAAACTGAGAACATTTTGGTTTGACTACCTAAATCACAGGGCTGATTGTATTACGTAATGCTTTCTAGAGGAAATGTGCGCACACAGTACAGCAATGCTCATACCATGAGAGTGTGTGTGTGTGTGTGTGTGTGTCACAGCATTTTAACAACACGGTGGAGCAAGGAAAACATGTGGTCAAGCCTGCATACGCACGAGCAGTAAAAGGCTGTTTTTATGACGGGTGTTCTCATGCTATCCACAGAGTCTGTTTTCAGTGTGACAGCATCGGATCAAAGATCTGAAACATATGAAACACTAGACTCTGATGCTGGTGACATGATCTTTTTGGTTTGACAAGGTATCAGGTGTCGTGTTGGAGAGAGAAACAGAGAGTGATGTAAGCGGCTCAGCAGAGGACTTTCACACAGACCATTAATCACTAACGTCTTCAAAGCCGCCTCATGCCACACACTGGACCACTTACTCAACTGGGATGGGAACTGAACTGGATCCAAAGTAAAACCATATACCGGCACTTTTGGCCGTGGCAGGTTCAGCTTTTTTTATTTTCTTTCTATACTGTACTTAAATTGTTGCACAAGTTTTAATCGAATTTTTTACATTTCATGGTTAAAAAAAA
>NW_019478749.1:0-1039 GCF_002814215.2 Seriola lalandi dorsalis | reverse complement strand
AAAAAAATAAATGAATAGATAAAACAGAACAATAAAAACCTTTTAATCCCATGGAGCAAACTGAACTGTCTCCGTAGTGCACTCATTTTTATATCGTCACTCACTCCTCCTGTTGTGGGCCTAATTCTAGGTTCACTCCTTCCTTCGTGGCAGGACACTGTTGTTTCACATTTTACTTTCCACCTTTGTCAAAAAATAATGGAGTCTGACACTCCTCAGCTGAGTTCCTCGGGAGTGGTATCTCCTGTACCACTCAGCTCTGTGCGCACACTTAAGGTTACAAAAAACAAACTGGACTCCCACACACGATAAAGTTTTCAACTTCTTTTAAAATGTTAAGAAATGACAGCTGATCTTTTATATATCTGACACAATGAATAAACAAAACATAAATACTGATAAGGGATTATAACAAAAATGATAAGTAACAAGAAAAAATATATGTGAAAATAAAACTTCAAATAAAAAGCTTAAAACTGCGTACATGATAAGATTAACTACATTCTACCATAATGGAATAAAAAGGTCACTCTACTTAGGTCAAGATAAACACAAATAGTACACATCACTAATCCAATCTATGCACAACCCCCTCAGTCACATGTACACATTCAAAAGATCCATAGCTGAAAAAGGACTAATTGCGCATTATTTTCTACACACCATCAATCCAAGCCATCTCAGCCTGTATCCTCCCAATGGAACATCACCAATACATTTACATACATGAATGCTTATCGACAGGATGGGATGAGCCCATCATCCAGGTAGATATTCTCCCCGGTGTACAAACAGTGTCTGCAATCCTTGTGAGAGGATGAAACACTGAAGCCTTGTGGAACGCTGTCATCATTATGCTGTATTAGCCCACACTTCTCCCCCTTTCTATTCTTCAGCTTTCAGGGCTTCTGCTTCCTCAAAGAGACCCATGGGACCAAACATGAGATGTACAGCTTGTGTGTGTGTGTGTGTGTGTGTGTGTGTGTGTGTGTGTGTGTGTCTCATAATTGGCTATAAGGTGACGTGAGTCTTCGAGTTG
>NW_019478748.1:0-1039 GCF_002814215.2 Seriola lalandi dorsalis | reverse complement strand
TATATATATATATAGCCAGTCATATTTGTCACTTTCCAGGGGCTAAAAATGAGAAAATATCTGTATGTTTTCCGTTGTTGTATGCAAATGAGTAGAGAAAAAAGTTTATAGAGGATATTTGACAGCTGACTACTGGAACCCGTGCTTTACAAAAATCTGACATATCAGCCAAGAGGTCTTACCATTTGTACCAGTTCTTGCAGACGGCCATGCAGACGCAGAGATCTGCTCGACTTAAGTAGCGGAAGACAGACACCCACACCTCCCTCTCACAACCCGGCCCACTTCCATTGCTCTCCCTGTCTGCCTCGCTTCCTCCTTCCTGCAGAGCGGACAGAGGGATGCGGAGATGAGGAAGCTCAGAGGATGAAGAACAGGAGGCGCCATTGCTCAGTTTAGCTGGCCTGCTCGGCCTTGGCCTTTTAGAGACGTCTGGGTGGGAGGGGTGAGTGTCTGTGTGTCCACTGCGGGTGTGTGGGGGTGTGTGCCTACTGGAGTGTTGATCAGAACAGGGGCCACGATTTCTAATTGGGGGTCTGACGAGGGCTCTGGTCTGGTTGTGTATTGTGGTGGTAGCAGTTTGAGGGGCGATAGCTTCTAATTTGGGTACAATGGCAGATGGGTCCCGTTTGGCCCTGGTTGGCTTTTGGAGTGTCACTTTAAGATGCGAGCCGTCCTTGTCCCCTATTTGACGGTCCTGCTCCATCTCTTCGTCCTCCTCCTCGTCCTCCTCTGCACAGTTTTGGTTGGCCACCTCGCTCCCTTCCTCTTCTACATCTTTGGCTGCTCGTCCTCCTTGCCTGGATTGCGGCTGGTTCTCTTTATCCCCTCCCCTCCCACTGCTCTGCCCTCTCTCCTCTTCCTCGTCACTGCTGCTGCTGCTGCTGGTGCTGCTGCTGTCCTCACTCTCCTCCTCCAAGTCTCCGTGGCCTCTACCATCTCTGATTCCTCTTCCTGCTCCTCCTCCTCGCAGCCTCACGCCTCTTCCCCTCCCTCTGCGGGGCTCTCCCTTGGGCTCAAGTACCAGACCGAGGGAAGA
>NW_019478747.1:0-1039 GCF_002814215.2 Seriola lalandi dorsalis | reverse complement strand
ACTTTCCCTCTAGCACTTCTTTGTCATTCTGTGGTGACAAAATTGTCAAAAAACTTCTGACCCTTGTGCTCCTTAAGACTGGGAGCTTTAGATGTTTATATAAAAGGTAATTCGGCCTGTTAAACTGTTAAATCCATGCGTAAACAGAACAATCAAGGACCAGTCTAAATTACTTGGATGTGAATATGATTGCTCGGAATTTTATTTCCCTGAGGGGCCATGGAAATGACCACTTAAAGTTATATTTAGAGATAGCATTATAATAGTCAGTGAAACATTAAAAACAGAGTTGCACCTCTTAAAATGAGTAATCTCATGGTAAAATACTGTTCTGCAGAAAGTCTATTTCAACATCTTTGACACGTTTGCTTACTCGAGGACGCCGTTTACCTTGGTTTACCTGGTTCATTACGGACGACGTGAAGAATCTTACGACTGTGATGAATGGATGAACTGATTCATGTTTGCCGGTTACTGCACAGGCATTTGCCCGAGAGGTTTATACAAAAGAGCTTCACGATTAGTCATCATGAGTAGTATGTAGTAATTTGGGACACATTTTCAGGTGTTGCAGAAACATATTGAATATGTTAAATTGTGTGTAAAGGTTATTTTAGTTGCTGCTTTCCTGTTCTTGAGGATATATTCTACGCTGCTACGCAAACATTTCCAGTTAGTCTGTTTCAGTTTTTATCTTACTGCGTGAGTGAAAAGCCCTGATACAGTAGACATTGGTTTCTGCCATGAAAATATGCGGACAACACACACATGCTGATGGAGGCGAATGGTTATCTGATGGGATGGTCACCGGCTTGTCAAAGAGGCTGATCCAATGAAATGTGCTTGTGCAGGAATGTTGTTGCATTATGTGATAAAGTCGCAGGTATGCAGGGAGCCATCAGTAACGTGATCAGAGTCTTAAGGCTGTTTCCGTGTGTGTTTTTGTGTCTGTGTCTGTGTCCATCACTAGGCCTGGGTATCCTCTCGTTTGAGAAATCAGGATCTCCATGGCGACCCCCACCCCCACCCCACCCCACCC
>NW_019478746.1:0-1039 GCF_002814215.2 Seriola lalandi dorsalis | reverse complement strand
TTTCTTTCTTTCTTTCTTTCTTTCTTTCTTTCTTTCTTTCTTTCTTTCTTTCTTTCTTTCTTTCTTTCTCCATCTCTAAGCCCAAACTGAAATAACCTTGGTGGCAACTTTAGAAAAAGCCTCTCCAGAGCCAGAGAAAACATTATCAAACTGAATAAATTGATCCTTTGTGTATAAAAATGGAGGACTGCCCCTGAACTTAGGTTTATAAAGAAAATTCAATCCACAGACCTCACACACAACAGTTTTCTTTGGGACAATTTCCGGTGAAATCCTTCAGGGTTTGTGTTTTGTGATTTGGATGACGTGACAATTTAAAATGTTCTGCTTCTGTAACAGGCACACAGGCAATTTTCAATCAATTCCAGATGGTTTTACAATGTTGTATTATGATCATCTCATGCTGGCATAGGTTACAGGCCATCAATGCTAAGGACAGATGAGCTTTGATTTAACAGAGGTTGCATTATTGCCTTGGCCTCAAATGGCATGCACATCCCCCAAGGTGAGAGATGTGAGCAATCAGGGCTGTTGCCGTTGTTCTGCTCAACATCTTATTCATATTTCTAAACACTCATGAAAAAGATTCATGCTAACAAGTGATGTATGAGCGCTTCCACTGCTCTCATTTCCAGTCATAATGAGCTTCACCTGATGCAGACAAATGGTGACAAGCAGTGGAGCCAGGAGGAAGTCGCCCTCATGTTGACCAGTGATTTGTTTGGGAAACCTACAGTTGATGAACTAAAGGTTTAATATATCAGCATTGTCCTTCCTGAATATCCCTGTCACAGCAGCTTATTAAAATTCAAAATTTACATTGACTGTGTTTGGATGTGCTAATAACTGCTACCACTCTCTGGCCTGCAGCCTGCAGAAGAGCCTCTTTTTCTCCATTTATAACAGCTGATGACGCCTATTCCCATTTCCTGGCCAGTTAGTTTCTCCATTTAAAACACATTAAAAGTAGTGATAATTATCCATGAACCACTTTACAATCTTGAACTCTTCTGTCTAAACTCACAGTCAGCATTTTTTT
>NW_019478745.1:0-1039 GCF_002814215.2 Seriola lalandi dorsalis | reverse complement strand
AAAAAAAATCAATTAAGATTCTGAGAAAGGCACTTAATATTTTGTTTATTTACATTAAATCTAATAACAAAAACTCAGTGTGTTTCAATTAAAAACTGTCTCTGAACTGATGCGCACTACTCATGTCAAAATATTTCCTTCTCTGCATGACCCCCCCCCCCTTCATTTAAGCTGAACTGTACCTCTGTTAGGAGTGCCAGGAGGCTCTCTCTTCACATTTACATTGCGGGGAGTGTTGGCCTCACCGGGCTGGAGCTGGGTGGGTGACTGCAGTTTGAGCTGGGGGGAAGGGGAGTGGAGCTGGGGTGACGGCGACTGCAACTGTGGAAGAGACTGGGGCTGGGACAGGGGGGACTGGAGCTGAGGCACGGGGGACTGGAGCTGAGCTGGGGGCTGGGCCTGGGGTGCCGGAGATTGAAGTTGGGGGCCTGCTCCAGGGGTTGTTGAATCCTCACTGCCCTGTTTGGCCCCACTTGGGCCTCTCAGGCCAGGCAGCAGCTGGGTGAGGGGGTCCATGTCAACAGGGCCACCGGACATCTAATGGGGGGAAACGCAGAGTGAAGCAAAAACAAATGAAAAGGCATAGAGATTAGGAAGATGGTTATAAAGAGAGGATTGACGAATGGAATGAATGGTGTAAGAGCAAGAAAGAGTAAAGAATGAAGGAATAATGGGTAAGGAGAAAAGAGGGGCACATGATCAGTGAAAGAGAGATGGAGAGAGACAAAAGGTCAAAGGCCAGTCAGCTTCAAAGGCTGCAGCTGGTAGCTGAGCCTACAGTGGAGTCAAAGTCCAAGAAAATAAACATTCAGCTTGATTTATAACGACTGTCAGGAGACTGCCAATGCAGGAACGAAGCTCAGGAGAAAAATTTCAGTCTTTAATTGTGTTATATTCTTTTTGACACTATTCTTGAATTTGACAGCAACAGTAGTATGCAGGCGTGTTTGGTGGACACATGTTATGGGTACTGGGTCATTACTGTTATGATTTGGGTTTCATGACGGTGTGACTGGACCAAGTTAGAAGGGGTTTGGCA
>NW_019478744.1:0-1039 GCF_002814215.2 Seriola lalandi dorsalis | reverse complement strand
TCCTGTCTGATATGTAGTATTGCCTCCAATGGACTACTCAGTTTAACTTCAACAATGCTAGTATTCACAGGTGACGATGTGATGTGTTCAAGTGATGGGGAGTGTTTTTTCTGTTCACACAAATCTAAACACTGGCCTTTGTAACAGATCCAATATCCTAACTCTTTCCCAGAACCAAAAACTCAGCATGATAGCTCATGGTATGAACCAAAGGACTAAAAATAGAGGAGGTTATCTAAACAAAACAGACACTGACAACTGAACAGTACCCTCCAGCAATGACATTCTCAACATTTTCCGTAAAGGCACAAATGGTAAATGAATTGCATGACATGAACAATAATGTGCCCTCCCTTACATGTCAGGAGGTCAAACCTGCTGCATAAGTTATGATGGATTCCCAATTCCCATGAGGAGACATAATCAAGACAAAGCAACTAAATCGTTGCATCAAAATCCCCCCCCCCCTTTTCTGCACCTCTCTCCTTGACTCTTTTCTTCTTTCATCGCTCTCTCATTACTCGCATAATTCTGTTACCTAGCACCAAGATGAGACATCAATTCCTCTGCCACTGATAATTGCAAATTAGCTTTGAGTTAGCTCTTGAGGAGATGGGAGGAGACAGGAGTGGGAGGCGGAGAAGAGATAAGCTAATGAGTATGTATGAATTAGCCCTCACTCGCAGTGGGAGAGAAACAATGCTGAGAAATCTGAGACACTTTCGGTGACAAATTGGGCTGTTTTAATGTCATAAGGGACAATTTGCATCAGAGCAGTATGCTGCGTTAGCTTCGTTCCAGTGTGGTTGGGGTCTTGCAGAGCATGTTCCAGCAAGGGAGAAATTAACATGCCACTGAGCTTCAAACTGGCTTTTAAGGTCAGTTGACTGAAAAATAATGAGCAATAAGCTAAATATCGGGGAACTTACAACAGAGATATTATTGTTTTAAAAAATAAAAGCCAGACTCTAATCTTTTTCTATAGCTTTTTTTTTTTTTTTTTTTAAATCAGTAGCTCTCTTTTGAAATCAGACTTTTT
>NW_019478743.1:0-1039 GCF_002814215.2 Seriola lalandi dorsalis | reverse complement strand
TACATGAATTTCCCCTAGGGGATAAATAAAGTATCTATCTATCTATCTATCTATCTATCTATCTATCTATCTATCTATCTATCTATATACAAATAATGTACAGTACTTGTTGAAATCCCTAATATGAAACACAATTCACTGTTTAAGAACTTATACTGTCCCGTATACAGCTCTGATTTATAATTTGTACAAGATGTAAATCCTGTAAATTGATAATGGCTTCAAGAAAACTAAACCAACACTTTTGAAAATCAACAGTCAACCACAGAACTTACAAGCATCTCTGTTCAAGCTCATTTAGCAACCAGAGCAAACATTTTTTTACCACAGTTAACGTCATTTTAGCTTTATAGCTGCTGTGACCACATGAACTCACTTGATTTCGTTGGCGATGTCGTCCTCGCTGTCCCGTCGCCTCTTCACCACGAAAAAGAGGCAGATGAGGAGGAGGAAGATGAAGCCGATCACTGAGCCCACTGTCGCTCCAGCAATCACACCAGCATTGGTGGCTGTTATCAGAGAACACACAAGGATTACATGTCACCAAAAGCACAAGCTGCAAATCTACATAACATTCAAGCTGTATTGTTATTGGGGATGGCAAACAATATAACTTCCTGATTATTATGAACACGATAGTTGTTCGTGCTGTTGCGTGGTACATACAGGTGACGACCTCCAGGTTGATGAGGCAGCTCTCTGAGCCGGCCGAGTTGCTGGCTGTGCACACGTACTTCCCCGACATGTTGCTGCTCAGGTTGCTCAGCTTCAGAGTGCCAGTCTTCTCATCTAAAAAAGCATTGAACACGGACAGTCAAGGACACAATCTACAACACAATGAAGTGTGCAAAAAGCGAAGGGTTCTGAATACTTCCTGAAACCACTGTACATGCACACTGTGTGGGCAGTTTACTCCGTTATCAGTGTTTCTGCATGCATTTGGGTGCATGCACAAACTACTCATGCTTCCATTTCTTTGACACATTAGACTGTGGACATTGCATATACTTTGTTTTATCTTTTTTATAGAATTATATCT
>NW_019478742.1:0-1039 GCF_002814215.2 Seriola lalandi dorsalis | reverse complement strand
TTTTTTTTTTTGCCTAAGAAGAGAATTGTGTCTTTATCAGAAGGAGGAAGACGGTTCGCAGGGCACCTCTGGGAGCACAGGAAGAGGGATTCTCTATGGTGAAGATGAGTCTGGACCCCGTACAGGTGATGAGCGGACAGGTCAAAGAGCTCAAAGTTGCCCCTTCGTCCAACGGGGAAAGCAGAGGATCATGGGAGGAGAAGGAAGAGTTTGATCAGGATCACCTGGGCCTCACCACCAAGCCAAAATCAGTAAGTCTCACCGAACGTTTATCTGTAAGTACGTCATGGTTAGTTGGGAATTTCCAGAGTACAAAAGTTTCTTCGAAACATCCCTCTGTCCTCCTCTCCTCTCTTCTGCCATGCTGCTCCTCTCTTCCCCAGCTCATCCTCTTGAGTCAGATGTTTACATAGCCCACGTGCAGCTTTAAGCACAGCTCATTAATGAGGGGCCGGGGGAGGCCAGATGAGACAGTGTGTGTGTGTGTGTGTGAGAGAGAGTGTTTCAAACTTCTGTCTGCTACATCCTTCCTTCAGATTATGAATTCAATTTTAATAGGAGACACATAAGACATTAAAAAAATAATAAAAAAAGTGAGGGATGAAAGAGCAAAGCAGCAAAGTTAATTCACTTGCATCAGTATTCATTCATGACCATGCCTTTCATGATTTTAGAGGCTAGGCTAACAAGCTAACCTACATAACCTGCTGTCTGGAGTACATGGTTTTATGTATAGCTTTTTTTCCCCACTGGACTTTGGTCTAAATGAGACATCTGGGTTTATACAATTACTTAGAGTTTTTGTACTCATCAGGACAATAAATTAAATTCTATCTTGTATGACAGTCTCTCTTTCAAAATATAGGTATGAAACTAAACTCATAGGAGATGAAAAGGAGAACACACCACACAACACGCCACAGTACTGTTGTATACAACTGGATGAAGTGACACTGAAAGCGCCACAACTAGATATTTTCTAATCGACACACCAGATGTTCTTCGGTTAAGTAGTTTGTCTCTATTGTGAGCATTGCTA
>NW_019478741.1:0-1039 GCF_002814215.2 Seriola lalandi dorsalis | reverse complement strand
GTTATGGTTTACTAAGCAACTGATTTTAATAGTATTGCAAACATATAATGAAAAAATAAAATAAAATTTTAAAAAATACATTCATAGTCCAAGTGGTTAGTGGTTTGTCTTCCAATGAGGTAATTGAGCAAAGACAGAACTGTATGAGATCAGCCTCTGACAAATGCCGTTAACAAAGTTATGTGTCATAGCAAGTTGTCAATAGGTGCAACCTGAAGAACATAGATTCATTTGTTTCCTGCTTTCTCTGAAATGGCTCTGATATACACAAGGAGGTCTTTAGATAACAATGAATTGCACCTACCATACACTTACAAACACATAGACAACAAGAAGATCTATATTTTGTCGACATGCACATACTGCTACATAAAAATACCTGGCAAGCTGTGTTGGCATAGAACATTCACCAACCATAACAAATGTTTAGTAATGTTTAGATAATGGATTATAACAGACTGTTTGGATGTGAAGCAGCAATCATTTAAATTTCATTTATTGACCACTGAAAAGGAAATACAGCTTCCAAACATGTCACTTCTGTAATACTGCAATCCTCAGTTTATTCATCTGAATATAAATAGTCTCTCCTTAACTGAACAGCAGAGTCAGACTGTATTGGTGATGTCATCTACAGACAAATCCTGGCGCTGCTACACAGACAGTGAATAATGACAAAACTCCTGGGACACTATGACAGCACCCATGGTGATTTTACTGGGACATGGGGGCATTTTCTGAATCACAGCTGAAAGCTTACATTCAAATAAAACTCATTTGGGTGCAATATTTAAAACAAAAATCCTCTGAGCCCACAGTGTCATCATTAATTCAGTCTCACTGGATGAGCTCTAGAAAGGTCACCTGATGACATCATGATTCAAGTCTTGACGCTCAAATTTACAGTTTAGGGAGGCACTGTGTTTGTAGATACTGAATTTGCAGTTGAAAATTATCCGAGTAACGTTATGTAAGTTCTGTTTAGAGAACAATTTCCCTCCAAGAATGTTTTCTTAGTTGAAAAAAGCATCTTTATGAA
>NW_019478740.1:0-1039 GCF_002814215.2 Seriola lalandi dorsalis | reverse complement strand
TGTGGTGAGGTGTGGTGAGGTGTGGTGAGTGGGAGGAGTCGGTGTGATACTGACAGACTGTGTGTCCTGCAGCTTCGGTGGTGGGGGATCTGTCGAACGACTACACCATCGGCTTTGGAAAGTTTGTGGACAAAGTGATCGAGCCTCAGACCGATATGAGACCGTCCAAGTAAGAGAGCATGTGAGTGAAGGAGGTTTAGAGTGTGTGTGGAGGAGCGTTACCTGACTGTCCCGTCTCTCCTCCTCAGACTCAAACAGCCGTGGCCCAGGAGTGATCCTCCGTTCTCTTTCCAAAACGTCATCAAACTCACCAGCAACAAGGATTTCTTCAACAGTGAGCTGCGTAACGAGAAAATCTCTGGAAACCTGGACGCTCCTGAAGGAGGCTTCGACGCCATCCTGCAGGCTGCAGTCTGTAAGGTGAGTGAGACCAGATCACTGTGCTGGTTCTCCTGGTCTGGACCTGGACCTGGACCTGGACCACACGACACACACAGTTAGGGACCGGCTTTTAGAGTCATGTTTCTAATGGTGTAATAACTCCTGGATCTCTTCCTGCTCTGTTCTCCGTGTTTTCCCTCCAGGATCAGATCGGCTGGAGGAACCACAGCACACACCTCCTGGTCTTCTCCACGGAGTCGGCCTTCCACTACGAGGCCGACGGAGCCAACGTGCTGTCGGGAATCCTGCGGCGCAACGACGAGAAGTGCCACCTGGACGCAAAGGGTAAATACACGGAGGACATAAACCAGGATTACCCCTCCATACCCACACTGGTGCGTCTGTTGAAAAAACACAACATCATCCCCATCTTCGCCGTCACCAACCACTCCTACACCTACTACAAGGTCGGTCTTCGTCTTCGTCAGAGTTATGAAACATGGAGTCCGCTCTCGTGTCAGAGTTCAGGATTTGTCGTTTGTTTCCTGTGTAGAAACTGAAGGAGTATTTCCCCATCGCTGAGGTCGGCCTGCTGCAGGAGGATTCAGCCAACATCCTGCAGGTCATGCAGACAGCCTTCAAGGTAAAGCCCCCCCCC
>NW_019478739.1:0-1039 GCF_002814215.2 Seriola lalandi dorsalis | reverse complement strand
AAAGTTGCGGTGATTGGATAAAAATGCAAGGACGCAGAGAATTCACAGGGATTGGTTGAATTTTCGTTAATTATTGTGATCGCAAACATCACAACTTTCTGCAGGGACTGATATTATATAAACTGAATAACTCACTGTGTATATACATAAAATATACACTTGTCAGTTTATTAGGGACACCCAACTAAATCTACAGAAATGGATTTGCTATTTCTGCACCAGATCACATTCCTGTACATGTGGATTGTGGATTATATAGAAAGGTCAAAGGTCACATCTTTGTTGTGGTGGTGGTCTTCTTCTGTGTCTGTCGTCTGAATGCTGTCTCTCTCTTCGTCGTCACTGTGTTCCCCTCTGCAGAGTACTGTGTCATAACTTCCTGAAAACAAGAACTTCATTTTCATCTTCCTCGTGTTGTGCTGTTGTGTTCCCACAGGGGATCGGAACAGACCAGGGACTGGGCGAGATCATGAGGAAGATGGGCGTCGGCGACGGGGAGGGCATCTCTTTCAAGCATTTCTGGAACCTGATCCAGTCGGTAGCCACTTCGCAGCACAGCCTCCTCAGCAGCAACAAGGGCTCCTCATGCAACTGCATCCTCCTGTGAAGAGGAGGCTCTCGGCCCAACACATCAGCGAGCTCTGAGTTTCCACCCAAACAGGGTGAAAGTATGTACATCACTCTCCTATCCAGGTGTCAGACAGAATACAAAGGTGCACACAGCAAGCTGTTCCCCACATTTAAGACTGAAACATTACAGGTGTAAACGCTGCCGTCTCATCTGCCTGTGTCCTGTCCAGCATCCTCTGCACCAGTTAAACTCCAGGCCAGTTTGCATCTCTCACATTGTGCAGGTCGACACACAGTTTGAAAACTCCATTTAGAACCAGCTCACAATAAAAATATTCAAACATCTGTTGGTAGCATCTACTGATCATGAATGAAGTTATGTTATAAGTTCCTGTTCCTGGACCGGACGGTCTGTGGCCGGCATGTTATTACCCACGCTAAGCTAAGGTTAGCTGTCCGTTCTGCTGTC
>NW_019478738.1:0-1039 GCF_002814215.2 Seriola lalandi dorsalis | reverse complement strand
GGAGAGCTGCCTTTGTCATTTACAGATTAAATGCAGGCTAAACAACATGGGCTCTGCAGGTCAACAGGTCAACGTAGTGTTAAAAGTTGTATGCTTGTAGGCTCTATCAATCAATCAATCAATCAATCAATCAATCAATCAAACTTTATTTGTGTATCACTTTTTGTATCACCAGATTCACCATGAGGCAACTCGTTTTTATTAATTTAATTAGCTGATAAATGTAAACTGATGTGGTATTAGGGCAACGATCCTGATGTATTGTCAGAATCTAGTTTTAATACCTTAAATATTTCAGTTTACATCTTCCTTGGTGCATGTTGACATCTGGAAAGTGTTTTGCCCTGAGTGCACGTGCAGATTATTCAGTTTGTTTCTATTACGGTGTGCACAAGTGTGTTTTTGTGAAAACATACACAAACATATATACAGAGATACATCCAGAACCAGCGCACAGTGTGTGTATTAGTTACTGACCATACCAGATTTGGGTGTTGCACATTCAGAACACAGGAACATATTAAGACGCACTGTTTACTGCATATGTTCAGTGCTAGCCGTTTCTCTGTTGGACTATACTGACAGATGAAAGTAGCATATGCAGGGAAATGTGCAACATTTTGTGCTGGGCTCATAAACACATATTCTGAGCAGATATTCACAAGTTGACAACCTTTGGAAACCATTAAAAACTTGTGCAAAATCGATGCCAAAATGATTTTTTCTTTTTAGCCATCCACTCATCCACACTATTTTAGGCATAAATAACATTGGCAGCAGCAATGGTAGAAAAAGGTAGTGGAAAATCTTATTATCTATAAGGGATTGTGTTTTTATTTACAGAACACTTTGCAGTGACAAGGAAGTAAATCAGAGGCAATAAAATCAAGTAAAAGCACAGGACAGAAAAATCATGTCAAAAGGCACAAGGAGTTCAAACGGCACAGGTTGGATCAATAAAACTTAAAGCAGTTAGAACGAGACTGAATGAGAGCAGCGCCTGAGATGACAGTGAGAGTGGGTAAAAGTAAGAGCAATG
>NW_019478737.1:0-1039 GCF_002814215.2 Seriola lalandi dorsalis | reverse complement strand
AAACCTTTTTTTTTTTTTATTTTTTTTTTTTTTTGCACATGAATGACACAATATTCATTTTTCCACTGACTAACTGTGTGTTGATGCTGATGCTGTGGTAGACAGGTAGTTTTTGAAATTGTTAGTATGACTATCACTATAGAGAAACTTTATAGCACAGTGTCATTTAAAATGTCTGATTTCAGTCACTGCAGAGCTGCTGCTGACTGCTGTGAGTGAATTGTGCCTCAACACACCAAGTTCACTGTATTTATTTGCATGGTTTCCAATCCAATCATTGTAGCGAGGTCATTTGCTTTATTTGTGTGTATATGAATTTATTCCACAGACAGTGAGTAGCTGCACTGAGATAAGCTTTTTTTTTATTCCACACTAAACTCCTGCCTTAACAGTTCAGCCGAAGCTTCTGCCAGTGAAACTGTGACACTTCATCTTTCCTCACCGGGCGCGTGTGTCGCCGTGGAAACGGTTTCTGGAACAAGGTGCTTCTTGTTTGTGCCTCTTCAGGAACACCAATAGTGAATGGTGGTCATGGACTATTTTTTGGGGAAGTTGGTCGAATTCCCTCGTGTGTCTGGTGAAGGTGACTACACTCTTGTTTTGATCTGGATCAGATGAAGCTGGTATCCATAGCAACACATCAGAAACCACAATTTGTACAGCCGCTTCTGACACTCAGTGATTTAAAGTTAGCACAAGAGCCTGCAGCAGTGGCGGCCTCTGTTCGTGTGCGAGTGAGTTATTTAATGACGTTTGAAAGCATCGGCTCTCCGTTGACGGATCCTGTGATGCCATAACGCTGAGGATCATCAGCCAACAGGTTTATTGTGTTCTGCTCGATTCCACCACTGGCCCACTTGTTTTACGGCTCCCGGCAGAAACATGTGAGAGCCACACAATGATTGTGAAGCCTGTCCATCCTGGAAGCGGAATGTGTTTTGATCACGCTGTAGTGATCCCGGGACTTCACGAGGTCCTCCGTGTGCCGACGTGGAGTGATTGATGAGCAGTGAGCCCGGCCTGCTGAGGAGAGAGAGAG
>NW_019478736.1:0-1039 GCF_002814215.2 Seriola lalandi dorsalis | reverse complement strand
TTCCCTCTAACCAGGTTAATGCTACCTTGAGTGATGCCAGCAATTAGAGCCATATCTAACATTTATCATTACACAGAGGCGACCTCTCTCCGGACCCCTCCACGTCGCATCTGTGATGCAGTATTGCTGCAACAGATATAATGGATGTAGAATGATTGTTATCTGTCTGGACATCTAGCACATTAAGGGCAGAAAGGTCACTGGCATCTACAGAAGCATCATCTGCACACTGTAGCCTGAAGGAAGGGCTGCAACAGAGCTTGGTATGAATCCTGATCATCTTCTTCTGAGGCTTAATTCAATTCATTTGATCTAGCTAAGTTGATAAGAAATGGGTCATATTTTCTTTTGAAGTGTTAAAAGTTTAAAGAGAGGGGTTAAAAGACGAGTTGATTATTCAAAACTCATAATACCTGTGTTTTTGCAGGTTTTACTGTAGCTCTCAAATTATGCATAGTTCACACTTCTGCTCAGCATTTTCAAATGTATGTGTCACAGTTTCAGAGGCTGCAAAAGGAGTCACAGAGACCAGCTGTAACAACCAAAGAAATTCACTTTACAGTAATAAAAACCAGAGGAAGTAGTAGCAGTATATCCTCACATTTCAGAGGCTCAAAGCAGAAACTCTTTCACGTTTTTATTTAACATTTTATAATCAAAACTGTTGTCATTTAACTTTCTGTCAATCCACTAACCCAGTGGTTCCCAACCTTTTTTTGCACACTAAAAGACCGGTTCAAGACCTGGAGTAATGAGGAAAAATTAAACATGGAATGCATGAAGTTCATGGTAATTACCCCGAATATAACCGAGGAGAACCTATGAAGTTATTTAATCATTATCCATGATCCATCATTATCGTTTTTCTAATGGGTTGAGGTCTGGTACTGCACCACCACACACGGGTTGAGACCTTCTGAACTAACTGATTAGTGGCCTAATTGTACAGTTTGATATTTGGATTTATTTCTGACCTTTCCATCCATTTCCATCCATTGATTTCCACCAATGCAGTATGAAAATCAATTAGCAGACTCTT